>NC_092485.1:1009889-1179889 GCF_047495875.1 Pithys albifrons albifrons
ATCCCAGTGGGGTTGGATCAAGACCTGGTGGATTCTCTGTCCCTGGAGGTGTTTCAGAGGACACTCAGTGCCACATCCAGTCCCTTCTCCAGCCTCGTTGCTCTTCTCTGGCCCCGCTCCAGCCCCTCAATCTCTTTCCTCAACTGAGGGCCCCAGAACTGAACACAACACTCAAGGTGTGGCCTCCCCAAGGCAGAGTCCAGGGGAAGGGTCACTGCCCTGGGCCTGCTGGCCACGCTACTTTGGATCCAGGCCAGGATCCCCTTGGCCTTCTTGGCCACCTGGGCACACTGGTGGCTCCTGTTGAGCTTCCTGTCCCTCAGTCCCCCCAGGTCCCTCTGCCTGGCTGCTCTCCAGCCACTCTGTGCCCAGCCTGGAGCGCTGCAGGGCTTGGGGTGGCCAAAGGGCAGGACCTGCACTTGGCCTTGGTGAACTTCATCCCATTGGAATTAGCTCATCCCTCAAGTCTCTCCAGATCCCTCTCCAGATCCCTCCATCCTGTCCAGATCCCTCTGCAGAGCCCTCCTGCCTTCCAGTAGGTCGACACTCCCTCCCAACTTGGTGTCATCAGCAAATTTGCTGCTGATGGACTCAATCCCCTCATCTAAACCATCAATAAAAATGTTAAACAGGACTGGACCCAACACAGACCCCTGGGGGACACCACTGGTGACCAGCTGGATGCAGCTCCATTCACCAGCATGATGGAAATGGAGGCACAGTTTCAAAGAAGAGGTGAGGAGATACATCTTTGTGCCAAGTGTTTTAGCACTTGAGCCCACTGGATACAGACACACAGCTTAGCCCAGCTTCATATTAATTATTTTTGAGATGCAGAGTTTGACTCAAAAGTGCAATTCTGCTTGAGAAGACTTTTCCTCCCCAAGCCAGTGAGAGAGAGGCTTTACCACAGCCCTTGGCACCATTCTGGGGCAAACACAGCCATCAATCTCAATCCCCTGGGGCAAGGAGTTTGTCTCTTACCCTCTTACCACCAGCTGGGCCCAGGTGGCACAAAGACAGAACAACCCTGCTGATGTAATTTCTCTTTGTCTTCTCCAGTTTTGTTGGATGCTGAGCCTGTTACTTTGGATCCATCCCATGAAGATGCTGCTGCTTTTCTTGGAAGTGTTTCTGTGTGTTATCCAAGCAGAGCAAACTCAGCAGTGACCAAATCCTTCCTGATTCTTCCTAAACTCCCCACTCACTCTATTTTACCTGATAATCTCCACATTTCTCTATTTATACTGCTATCCAGACTCTCCTTCTCTCCCTGTCTAGGAAAACCAGGGATTAGGCTTGGGAATTTTTCAGTCGTGCAGGTGCTGTGTTAAAAAGTCCTACCTTCCCATTCCCCATCTCATCTGTTCCCTCTGTTTGTTCCTGGTTTTGGAGAGTTACAATCATGTCAGTTGTGGGGTTTGGGGGCAAAACAGCCCCAGTAGCTCCCAGTCCCATTGGTAAAAGGTGGGAACACAGTTGTGATGCCAGGGATGAGGAATTGAGGGTCCTCTGGGTGACCTTCTTGCTCCTCATTTCAGACTGACCCAACCATAAATACATGAGGACAAAATAAGAAGAAAAAAGACTATTTTTAGCCATGACTTTGTGGAGGGGAAGGTTCAGTTGGAGGGGAAGGTTCAGTTCTGAGGGTCGAGATCAACCTTTGAGAGTCCCTGGAGCTCAGCCAGGTGGAACAAGTTCCTCCAGAAAACCTGCTGGCCTTTGTTATTGGCTTTGCTTTAATGCAGATGCTACAGGACCCAGCTCTGCCTCACTGGGCAGGAGCTCTGCCCTTGGGAAGGCTCTGAGGACACACAGATACCTTGTCCCCTTCACCTGCATCTTCAGACACCCACACACAACCCCCATCTCCTCCGAGGGAACAAGCAGAGCCCCAACACTGCTCAACTCCTGCTCCTGTGCTGGAGAGGGGTGACACCCATGGAGATGTTCTCTAGAAGGCAGAAAACCTCCCAGATTTCCCCAAGTCTCCCCTCAGACACCTCCAGCTGCCAAGCAGACTGTTCCAGACCTGCCTGCATTCAAATCAGATGCAAATCTCTCCACTGCAGGAATATTTGACTGATACAACCCTTTGTTCCCTCCCAGGCATAATTACAATTTGAGGAATATTCTCATCTAAGAGAAATTTCTATTTAACCTCTGAGTTATCTGGAGCTGGTTAAAATCCACATGTCCATCTGCAGCAGCTGATAGGGAGACACTGAAGGAAGGTGATGCCATCTCTCATTTCTCATCAGTCACCCCAGAGCCAGGCAGCTTATTTTCCATTGTCCAAGCACCAGCTGCACCCTCCCGAGCCCTAACAGCCCAATTATCTCTCTATTCAAAGCCTATCATTTCACCCAACATCATTAAAGACAAGATTCAGGACACAAAAATCTTTGCACCTTGGGGTTTTTTTTTTGTTTGGTTTTTTTTGGGGTTTTTTGGGGGTTTTTTTGTGTTTTTGGGGGGTTTTTTTGTGTTTTTTTGGGTTTTTTTGGGTGGTTTTTTTTTGTTTTTTTGGGGGTGTTTTTTGTTTTTTTTTGTTTTGTTTTTTTTTTTTTGTTTTTGGTTTTTTTTTTGTTGGTTTTATAGTCACAGCTGGGAGAAGGAGGTTTGTTTTTTGCTTTGCAAAGGAAGTTGCTTGGAGAATGTCAAGCCTTTATTCTGCCCAGGGCACTCAGAGAATTGGCACTTCCAGAATTCAAGTCTTTAGGAGGCCATTCAGAGCCTGGGCTGTAAAGAAAATTGATTAGAAATTCCATTAAGCAAGTTGAATGAACTGGAGCTGGTACCGTTGATTACCAGCCCTGTCTGCCTCAGACTGAGGTTCCCAAAAACCTCACAGATCCACCCTCTGTTTTACTTGAAGAAAAACTCCTTTGACAAAGTTCAGCAACACCTTGTAGGAAAACTTTCCTTCTCTTAAATTCAGAAGACAACAATAACCTGTGAAACAAAGGCAGTAGGACAGAAAGTTTTATTTTCAGCACACACTGGGTGCCTCAAAACAGAGTTTTGGAAGGGTTTTGGTAGAAAGGGTAGTTTAATTTTAGGAATAATGAAAGCTATAGAGCAACCAGCAGGGTGCTGGGTGCACTGGGAGTCTCCACTCCATCAGTGACACCCATCTGAGCTCACAGGCTCCTTTTTTATACAGTCAAAGCAGGTTTATTTTTAACCAGTTCCAATAAATGATTTGCTTCTTTCTCTGTTTTGAGATCCCTTCATCTGATTCTCTGTGGTCATGGGGGCTGGTTCTTCTTTGGTGTGATTCTTAGCTTGAAATTTAACTAGAGACAAGCTTGTTAGTTAAGCCTTATCCGTTGTCTTGAGGTGTTTCTTCCTTACCTTGCCTGGGTTTGCTTCTCCATTGTATTTGGGTATTCTTGGATTATCTTTGTTTACGTTGTTTCTGTCTTATATCAAAAGGCTTCTTAGTCATTAACTTTGGCTTTCTTTTTACTCCCTTTTTGTATGTTAGACTGAGTTCATGTCTGGCTTATGGTTGCTCTGTTACAGCATATCCCTCAACAAGCAAGTTCAGTGCTTCCAGAACCCCACTGAATGATTTGGCAAGTCATACAGTTTATTTTATTATATTTTTGACAGTTTATTTTATTATATTTTTGACACGAATTGGTCCTACATTTCTCACACATTCAAACTTGGCACTTTTTGTAGTTTCCAAATTCCTGCCTGTTTTCATCAGATAATGCACATTCATCACCTTGCTGGGCTTGCTGTAAGAGGTGTCTTCTCCAAAGGGAGAGGGGGCTGTCACCTTCTCCTTAATTGGTTTTGAAGAATCCCCCCAACACTGATGAAGGGTCTCCTTTGTTCACAGTGACCACCATTGCTGTAGTTTCGAATTATAATATAAATTCTCTCCCTGCCACTGACTGCCCAAGCCATCAATTAACAAAAGAAGTAGTTAACTATTACCACCACCACCACCAGCAGCAGCTTCTTGATGGTTTGGGTGGGGGGCAGACTGTCTCTTTTGGGTTTGGGGACATTCCATTCTTTTTTAGCTCTGCTGAAGGCAGGAGTGGGGTGTGTGCGCTGCGGTAGAGGAGAAGCCGTTTCCTCCTGCTCCTGACTCCTGCTGCTGGTGGGTTTTGGTGAGCTGGTTCCTTCCTCCTTGCCACAGCTGTTCTCCTGGTTTGGACTGGGGCCCTGGTCACCACTCCAGTCTCACCACTTCCTGAAGTGCTGTGGTCTGCCCGCCCCGGCTGCAACAGCGACCCAGGAGAGAGAAGGCACAGCTGCATTTCCAGGACACGCTGCGGTTCTCCACTCCCAGTTTTGCTTCTTCTTTTGGGACAAGGGACACAGAAGGAGAGAGAATTCATCTGAGTGCTCACTGCTCATCTCTGTCTCACTGGAGAGGGACTGGGAGCTCACTCTGCAGGCAGCTGGGGTGTGACACTGACACTGACTGGGAGCTCACCCTGCAGCCAACCAGGGTGTGACACTGGCACTGACACTGACTGGGAGCTCACCCTGCAGCCAACCAGGGTGTGACACTGACACTGGCACTGACTGGGAGCTCACCCTGCAGCCAACCAGGGTGTGACACTGGCACTGACACTGACTGGGAGCTCACCCTGCAGCCAGCCAGGCTGGGACACTGACACTGACTGGGAGCTCATCCTGCAGCCAACCAGGGTGTGACACTGACACTGACTGGGAGCTCACCCTGCAGCCAACCAGGGTGTGACACTGACACTGACTGGGAGCTCACCCTGCAGCCAACCAGGCTGGGACACTGACACTGACTGGGAGCTCACCCTGCAGCCAACCAGGCTGGGACACTGACACTGACTGGGAGCTCACCCTGCAGCCAACCAGGCTGGGACACTGACACTGACTGGGAGCTCACCCTGCAGCCAACCAGGGTGTGACACTGACACTGACTGGGAGCTCACCCTGCAGCCAACCAGGATGTGACACTGGCACTGACACTGACTGGGAGCTCACCCTGCAGCCAACCAGGGTGTGACACTGACACTGACACTGACTGGGAGCTCACCCTGCAGCCAACCAGGATGTGACACTGGCACTGACACTGACTGGGAGCTCACCCTGCAGCCAACCTGGCTGTGACACTGACACTGACTGGGAGCTCACCCTGCAGCCAGCCAGGCTGGGACACAGACACTGACTGGGAGCTCACCCTGCAGCCAACCAGGCTGTGACACTGGCACTGACACTGACTGGGAGCTCACCCTGCAGCCAGCCGGGCTGGGACACTGACACTGACACTGACTGGGAGCTCACCCTGCAGCCAACAAGGCTGTGACACTGACACTGACACTGACTGGGAGCTCACCCTGCAGCCAACCAGGGTGTGACACTGACACTGACTGGGAGCTCACCCTGCAGCCAAGCAGGCTGTGACACTGACACTGACACTGACTGGGAGCTCACCCTGCAGCCAGCTGGGCTGGGACACTGACGCTGCCCATAAGTATAACTGTTGTCCAGGAGGAAACCTGCTGGTTTGGGGGTTGTTTTCTTTTTTTTCTTGTGGTGTTGGGGAAGCAGCTTGCTCTGCTCTGTTTGCAGTTATAGCTATACCTACATACACACACACACAGACACACACACACATATATATATATATATATACACACATATATATACATATACATATATATATACCAGTTAAGAACAGTTATCCTTCTTATACCCATATCTCTCTCTATATATATAGATAGATATATAAATATCAGTTAAGAACAGTTATCCTTCTTATATCCATATATCTATAGCTATATCTATATATCTCAGTTAAGGACAGTTATCCTTCTTTTATCCATTTTTGGATTAAAGTTCCTCTTCTTAAATTTGATAAAGAGGGATGTGATTATTGTGGAGGAATCCCCTCCTTCGCTTGTGGCTAAACATTTTGCTTTTTCCCCTCAAACTAAGACACACTGGGGGTCTGTTTACAGTTATACCTACACACACACACACACACACACACACACACACACACACACACACACATATATGTATATGTATATCAGTTAAGAACAGTCATCCTTCTTATATCCATTTTCTGCTTAAAGTTCCTTTTCTTAAATCTGATAAAGAGTGAGCTGATTATTGCAGAGGAATCCCCTCCTCCTCCGTTTGTGGGTGAACATTTTGGTTTTTCCCCTCAAACATAAGACAACCCTGTATCAAAGAGGCCTTTGTGCACAGGGGCCTCTGCATGTTTATTTTAAGTTCTTGATATTTTCCCTCCCCTGTCATAAAAGGCCCTCAGTGCCAGGTCCTGGCACTACCTGGTACTTTACAATCTTCATGGTATGACTATGAATTTCCTATAAAATCACAGCAATATAAAAATAAACCCTAAATAAAGGAAAGAGATCCTATTCTAACTCAACGAATCTAACTCTGACTAAACTAAGAGATCCTATTCTAACTCCCATCCCATCTCATCCATTCCATTCCACATCCCATCCCATCCCATCCATTCCATCCCACATCTCATCCCATCCCATCCCATCCCATCCCATCCTATCCCATCCCATCCCATCCCATCCCATCCCACCCCACCCCACCCCATCCCATCCCATCCCGTCCCGTCCCGTCCCGTCCCATCCCACCCCATCTCATCCTATCCCATCCCATCCTATCCCATCCCATCCCATCCTACCCCATCCCATCCCACCCCATCCCACCCCATCCCATCCCATCCCACCCCATCCCATCCCATCCCATCCCATCCCATCCCATCCCATCCCATCCCGTCCCGTCCCGTCCCATCCCATCCCACCCCACCCCACCCCACCCCATCCCATCCCATCCCATCCCATCCCGTCCCGTCCCGTCCCGTCCCATCCCATCCCACCCCACCCCACCCCATCCCATCCCGTCCTGTCCCGTCCCGTCCCACCCCATCCCATCCCATCCCATCCCATCCCACCCCACCCCACCCCACCCCACCCCATCCCATCCCATTCCATCCCATCCCATCCCATCACATCCCATCCCATCCCACCCCACCCCACCCCATCCCATCCCGTCCCGTCCCGTCCCATCCCATCCCATCCCACCCCGTCCCGTCCCATCCCACCCCATCCCATCCCATCCTATCCCCATCCCAACCATCCCACCCATCCCATCCCACTCAGTGTGTGAAGCAGATCTTGGGATGGGAAAGCCAAGGACGTCTCAGGGGTGAGAGAACCAAGCACTCAGTTCCACACAAACCTCCCTCCCCTGTTTCATGTTCCCAGTGCCTGGTAACAGCATCTCCCACCACTCCCATGTGCCCACCTGGAGACCACCACCCAAACCCACATGCCAGGCCAAAGCAGATCCTGGTACCCAGTTCAGAGGTGACAGATCCCATCCCCATTCCAGATGCTCCATTTGTTTTCCTACCCACCCTGCCAACTCCCACACCCAGACAGGGAGGGGACCGATGTGAGCCCCACCAGCCCTGCCATGAAGAGGCACATTGTGCTGACCTCCCTCTTGCCTGGGAGCTATTTCTCTTCTGGCATTTGGGAGGTTCATTAACCCAGGGGCAAAACCAAGCAGACAATAAACTCTCAGTGCTGGAACAGCAACACATGTTGGTCCAAGAAACTTAAAAATCCCATCCACAGGGACTTCAGTCCAGTGGTGGCTGAGGTTGGTCTGTTAAGTGGGATTGTATTTATTTTTAATAAGAATTCTTCTATTAAACCTGCAGTGATTGGAGTTTGTGAAGACAGGAAAGTAAAAAAAAAAAAAAAGGGGGATATTTAACCTGGAAAACCAGACCACTGTTTTCCTAATCCTCATCAAAATAATCCTAAAAACAAGGAAAATCTTGTTTTCCCAGCAGGGAGGGGTCCACTGATGCTTTGGCTCAGCACAGCAATGGAGAAAACCCCCCACACTGACCTGCCTCTGATAACCAGGTAAAAACCACATTTATGGGATTAGCTCAGCTAATCCCTCATAAATGCAGTTTTGTTGCACCGTGTTTGGATTCAGAAAACAACCAAGCATAAAAAGCAGGACAAAAAGCTCAGCTGAGATAATTTAGATCCCAACAGGAAGAGGCTGGGAGGGCAGAGGATGGAAAACACTAAAATCCAGCAATTGGTTTAAAGTCCAGATTGAGCCTGGGGGAGAATTTATAGTACATGAGGCAGTTGAGAGAAGGTTCCAGGGTTGCTGCCTTTACCTTCAGCTGTTCATTTAATGCTCAACTCATACCCTCATAGAGCAAGAGAAAAGTCAGAGAACTTTTGATTGGTCCCTACTCCTGCTAGAAATGTTCAGATGAGGCTGTTGCACACAATGTGGTGCTTCCTCACTTCTTCATGGCAAACCTGGGTGGGGAAATCCATCAATGCTCAGGAGCTGCTGCTGCTGCTGAGTTCAAGAACTTGGCTGGGGATGTCTCCAGTCACTCTCTCCTGCTCTCTGCCAACCCCACCTGTACTTTTCCTGTAAGGAAACCCACAGCCAGGGATCCTCCTTCCCCATTACACTGCAAAGAGCTTGATGCCATCCAGCACTTCCACAGCCACATGGAGAACACAAATCCCTTCTGCAGGCAGGGCTGGGCATGTGTCAAACCCCACGAGACCTCACCTCAGACAGTGCTTTCCTCTCAGCCCCACAGCAACTGAGTCTTCTGCTTTAGTGGGACTTGACGTGGTTATTTTTTCCCCAGGTGCCCTGGTCTGTCTTTTCCTCTCTCTTTCTAGTTTTTGATCACTGGGAAGCTGTCAGACTCATCCCTCTCTGGACCAGGGGTGGCCCAGCTGTTTGGAGAAGGCAGCTCTGCAATACCAGGTGTCCTGGGTTGAGCTGGCAAAACGTCAACTGTCCAAGACAGAGAAAAATGTTCCTCCTCCCCCAACCAGCCAAGGGGAAAAGAAGAGGGAGAGGAAAGAAAAACCCTCAAAACCAGGTTTATGCTGGAACTAACTACATGTATTTATACAGAAAGGAGAAAATTAAAAGAAAACCACAATATAACACACACTTACACAAGTTATGTATAACAGGAAATAATTTCCCACTCCCCAATTAATACAAAGCAAAGTCTATTACACCAGATCTGTAAGTGCTCTGAGAGACACATAGCAAGAAACAGAAAGAGTAACAACAAAAATGTTTCTGCTTCCCTGAATGCAAACAAAATGCAAGCAGAGGCAACAGAAGCAGGGCCTAGAATAGTAGAGGAGCTGCTGGATGTCCTCCTCTTAGTGCAGCCATGATGGAACTGACCAAGCCACTCCCACACACTGGATTTTACCCCCTTTGAGATGATGTAGTGTGGTATGGAATACAAGATTATTGGCTGGAAGAAGTCAGCTGTGAGCTAGCTCAGCCCAGCTTAAATCAGCTGACAATCCTAGGCCTAGCTGAACTTTAAAACCTTAATTTAGGCCCACCTGGCTAAACCCATAACACCAGGAATTGTGGGGGATCTTCATATGACAGGCTGGTTTCTTCCCTTTAATTGCAAAAGAGAGATCAGCCTCTGCTCTCGTGTCTCCCACAGGGCCTGTTCTTCATGGGGACCATGTATTTCCAGAACACCTTGCACAGGGTCACCATGAATCACAGTTAGGTCCCCCAAAAATCCAGACCCTACAGATTTTAATGGATGGCTGGAGAGACCCTGAGCTACTCCCTGTTGCAGCTGTGGAGGTGCCAGGTTGCACATGGCAACCCAAGACTCTCAGGCACATGGTGTGATTCTTGGGGTGTCCTGTGCAGGGATAAGAGTTGGACTCAATGATCCTGGTGGGTCCCTTCCAACTTGTCTGATTCTGTGATTCTGTGACCTTCATAGCTGGAGACTTATTTTGAGGAGAAACCCCTCTCTCAGCTCTCAGCTCTTTTTCTAAATCCCTTCTGAGCAACCACAGCCTTACAAGCTGCGACTCACCAGATGGAGGACCTTCAGGCAAGCAAGAACAGTTGGGCTTAATGTGCTGAACAACCCTGTAGAAATCCTGGGTCCAGATCCTACATCTGCCCTGGTAGCCCAACGACACCTGCAGCCAAAGTCTGCAGGGTTCCCTCTGTGTGGGGAATCCCAGTGTGACTCTGATACCCAGGTTGGTGAGAGAAAACAGGGCTTGGTCAGAGAAATCAAACTATTCCTGTAAGAGCACCTTGGGATGCGGATTTAATTGACATCAAGGCCATAAAAGAGGGTTGGGTTGCTGCTCTCCTCTGGCAGAGGCTGTGGCAGTGCTGGTGACACACACACAGGTGACACAGCTGAGCTCAGGAAAGGCTGAAAGCCCCCTGTGCTCTGCACCCCCTCATCACTGTGGGTCCCAAAACTCTCATCACTGCAGATCCCAAACCCACACCTGCAGTGCCAGCACCAGAGCCATCTCTACCCCCTTCATTTGCATGATCTATGGAAATGTTTTCTAGTCTACTGCAGGGCAGGAAATTCCCAGGGACTCCAGGCCTGGCATCCTTCCAGTGCACCAGGAGACCTGTCACAAAGGGAGGGTGGTGGCTTTGCTCTGGATGCCGAGTGTGGCAGGATCCTTGGTGTGCTATCTTTAGAAAGAGCACATGCTATGCTCAATTCCTTATGCTCTATTTCCTCCATGAAAGCCTTCCCAGTGCACACTCACGGGGTGTGGAGAGAGGAGGGGGCTCCCCGTGTCCCACACCCAGTGCTGACATGCCCAGTCAACGAGCACCAACCAGGCTGGCATTTAAGCTTTGACACCATAACCCATCTCCTTCTGCTGAGGACTTGGGTGTCACAGTGGCTTTGATAAAAGTCACTGGAGCATTTCATTCCTGTAGGGCATGGAATGGAGTCACCTCCTGCACAGAGACCCTCATCAGCCACAGCCAGCTCTGAGAAGGCTGGTGGAAGCCCTGGTGCAATATCATGGACTCAGAGAATAGAATCGATCGATTGGGTTGGAAAAGACCTCTGAGATCATCAAGTCCAACCCTTGGGCCAACTCCAGCCCCTTTACCAGATCATGGCACTCAGTGCCACGGCCAAGCTCAGCTGAAAAACCTCCAGGGATGGGGAATCCACCCCCTCTCTGGGCAGCCCATTCCAATCCCTGAGCACTCTCTCTGCAAAGGATTTCTACCTGATCTCCAACTTCAGTTTCCCCTGGCAGAGCTTGAGCCCATCGTGCCCCCTTGTCCTATTGCTGAGTGCCTGGGAGAAGAGACCAACCCCCACCTGGCCACAACTTCCCTTCAGGCAGTTCCAGACAGTGCTGAGGTCACCTCTGAGCCTCCTCTTCTCCAGGCTGAACACCCCCAGCTCCCTCAGCCTCTCCCCACAGCACTTGTGCTCCACTCCCTTCTCCAGCCTCGTTGCTCTTCTCTTCTCACTTGGGTTGGAAGAGACCTCTGAGATCATCAAGTCCAACCCTTGATCCAACCCCACTGGGATCACTCTGGCACTCAGTGCCCTGGGCTGGTGATCACAGTGGGGTTGGATCAAGACCTGGTGGATTCTCTGTCCCTGGAGGTGTTTCAGAGGACACTCAGTGCCACATCCAGTCCCTTCTCCAGCCTCGTTGCTCTTCTCTGGCCCCGCTCCAGCCCCTCAATCTCTTGCCTCAACTGAGGGGCCCAGAACTGAACACAACACTCAAGGTGTGGCCTCCCCAAGGCAGAGTCCAGGGGAAGGGTCACTGCCCTGGGCCTGCTGGCCACGCTAGTTTGGATCCAGGCCAGGATCCCCTTGGCCTTCTTGGCCACCTGGGCACACTGGTGGCTCCTGTTGAGCTTCCTGTCCCTCAGTCCCCCCAGGTCCCTCTGCCTGGCTGCTCTCCAGCCACTCTGAAATGTGTTGCTTGGAAGGAACCTTAAAGATCATCTCATTCCAACCCTTCTACCATGGGCAGAGACACCTTCCACCAGACCAGGTCTCTCCACACTCTGTCCAACCTGGCCTTGAGCACTTCCAGGGATGAGGCAGCCACAACTGCTCTGGGCAACCTGTGCTAGGGCCTCACGCCCCTCAGAGAGTGGAACTTTTTCCTAATATCAAATGTAATCCTGCCCTCTGTCAGTGTGAAGCCATTCCCCCTTGTCCTGGCACTCCAGACCCTTGTAATTGTCTCTCTCCATCTTTCTTTTAGGCTCCCTTTGGGTACTGGAAGGCCACAATTAGCTGACCTCGAAGACTTTTGTTTCCTAGGCTGAACATGGGAGATCTTTCCTCTCCCTCTTCTTTTCCCCTTAGCTGGTTGGGGGGAGGAGGAACCCTTTTCACTCTGTCCTGGACAGTTGGCATTTTGCCAGCTCAACCCAGGACACATTCTCAGACTCATGATCCAGCATCCAGACTCATCCAAGTCGAGGAGCTGATGATTTCCATCCTTTTATATACTCACACATGTCAACCTTCCAGTAACAGCTGCACAAGTGTTCCCTGGGTAAATCTATAGGGTTAGTCCATGAAGGAACTACCCAGAAAACCACCTCATCTGCTTGGGGGTGGGTGCTGTTAAGTGAGGTCCTTCCAGTGAGTTTCTCCACCCTTGGTAAAGAAGAATTTCAAAACCTTTGGGCTGGTGTCCAGCCTCTGCTTCCAGATGGAGTTTGTTCACTGACAGCCTTGGCTGTAAATGGGGCAAATGGTGCTCCTGCCTGGCAGAGTCTGCAGGACAAGTGCTGCTGATTTTTGTGGGATTTGGGTGTGATCTCAGCCTTCTCCCTCATGGTCCTTGTCAGACTCAGTCATAGAACAGCCGGGTGTGCAACCCTGAAGGGCTCAATGCAAGAGACAAACTCCGAGCCCAGAGAAGTCAAGGCATCATCACAGTTTTCCTTAGATCTCAGGAACTTCCACACTTCATGGGAATCTGACCCCAAGCCCCACATCAGGAGAAAATGGCAAACTTTTGCATCACTTGGGAAGAGGGAGAGGGGAAAGAAATTCCCTGCTGGGGGATGAACTAAACCCTAATGCAGCCACAAATGAGAAACAGGAGCGAAGAGACACCCAGACTGTCCCCACACGCCCCTGACTCTGAACGTCTTCTCAGTCTGCTCCCACCTCTGGGGGTTACAGTCGAGCCAAATGACATGAAGTAGAAAGGAAAATGTTTGGCAAGGAGTCAGAGGCTGCTCTTCTGGGCTGCCAAACCTCATCAGAGCTGCCTGTGGGCAAAGCAGGACTCTGCCACCTCTGTGCACAGCCACCCACCAGCCCCACCAGAAGGCAAACATGCTGCCACCCAAGGTGAGGAGAAAATACCCAAAAGAGCCAGGAGGCTCTCTCAAGGCAACACCACCCCAAGCAGAGAGATGTGTCTCCAGTGAATGTAAGTGCAACCAATGCTGCGCTGGTGTGTGATTTATGAGAGGGGTGACAAGGCTGTCACCCGTAATAACCTTGCCTGTTGTGTGCTGACAGTCACCCAAGGCAGGAGGGAGAGTGCTGGCCCTGACTGGTGAGACAGCTCCAGTGATTCTGGGCCATTGCATCAGCACAGGGGAGGCAATCACAGAGCTTAGTGCAGCAAGAGCTGCTCAGCCGAGTCTAAATTCCTCCTCTGCAAGACGCTGCTCATTGTGAGTTGCCAGCTCCTGTTCAGGTCAGGGGAGATGGGGATCCTCCACAAGGATCCAGCTACTCCCACTGCATCCACCCTCAGTGCACTGAGGAAATTTGTCTTCTCCCTGAAGTCCTGCACAGAGAAGGAGAGCAGGTGGTCTTGTCATTCTGCTGCTCTCTGGGCATCTGGGGCACAAGTCTGATACAGTTCATTTCTCACGGGGAGGGACAGGGAAAAGCATAAGGCTCTTTGCAGGTATTTATCTTTCCTTTCCAGGAGGAAGAAGAACAAACAATCCCAGCAAGGCCCTGGTGGCAGCAGCCAGCAGAGCCACCGGCCAGGCAGGCAATTAACACATTGTCACGGAAGCAGAACAGCCCTAATAAGGATCAGGAGCAGCCTCAGCTTCTCCCCTTCTGTTTGGCAGCCAAAGGAAAAGGGAGGAAGGAGTCAAGGGTCCAATTCCACTTGGATCACATCCTGATGCACCCCCAGTGTGTCTTAGTCTGAGGGGAAAAACCAAAAAAATGTTCACCCACAAACAGAGAAGGGGATTCCTCCACAATAATCACATCACTCTTTATCAAATTGGAGAAAAGGAACTTTAATCAGAAAATGGATATAAAAAGAATAACTGTTCTTAACTTAGATATACATAGATAAATATAGATATAGATAAATATAGATATAGATTAGATATAGATATAGCTATAAGAAGGATAACTGTTCTTTACTGAGAGAGATATAGATCTATATAAATATATATATATGTAGGTATAGATATAACTGTAAACAGACCCCCAGTGCGTCTTAGTTTGAGGGGAAAAACCAAAAAAATGTTCACCCACAAATGGAGAAGGGGATTCCTCCACAATAATCACATCACTCTTTATCAAATTGGAGAAAAGGAACTTTAATCAGAAAATGGATATAAGAAGGATAACTGTTCTTAACTGATATATATATAGATATAGATATAAGAAGGATAACTGCTCTTAATTGGTATATATATGTGTACATATATGTATATGTGTGTGCATATATATACACATATATATACACACATACATCTATATATGTAGGTATAGCTATAACTGCAAACAGAGCAGAGCAAGCTGCTTCCCCAACACCACAAGAAAAAAAGAAAGCAACAACCCCCAAACCAGCAGTTTTCCTCCTGGAGAACAGTTATACTTATGGGCAGTGTCAGTGTCCCAGCCCAGCTGGCTGCAGGGTGAGCTCCCAGTCAGTGTCAGTGTCCCAGCCTGGTTGGCTGCAGGGTGAGCTCCCAGTCAGTGTCAGTGTCCCAGCCCGGCTGGCTGCAGGGTGAGCTCCCAGTCAGTGTCAGTGTCAGTGTCACAGCCTTGTTGGCTGCAGGGTGAGCTCCCAGTCAGTGTCAGTGTCAGTGTCACACCCTGGTTGGCTGCAGGGTGAGCTCCCAGTCAGTGCCAGTGTCACAGCCTGGTTGGCTGCAGGGTGAGCTCCCAGTCAGTGCCAGTGTCAGTGTCCCAGCCTGGTTGGCTGCAGGGTGAGCTCCCAGTCAGTGCCAGTGTCAGTGTCCCAGCCTGGTTGGCTGCAGGGTGAGCTCCCAGTCAGTGTCAGTGTCCCAGCCTGGTTGGCTGCAGGGTGAGCTCCCAGTCAGTGTCAGTGTCCCAGCCTGGTTGGCTGCAGGGTGAGCTCCCAGTCAGTGTCAGTGTCCCAGCCTGGTTGGCTGCAGGGTGAGCTCCCAGTCAGTGTCAGTGTCCCAGCCTGGTTGGCTGCAGGGTGAGCTCCCAGTCAGTGTCAGTGTCCCAGCCTGGTTGGCTGCAGGGTGAGCTCCCAGTCAGTGCCAGTGTCACACCCTGGCTGGCTGCAGGGTGAGCTCCCAGTCAGTGTCAGTGTCACACCCTGGTTGGCTGCAGGGTGAGCTCCCAGTCAGTGCCAGTGTCCCAGCCTGGTTGGCTGCAGGGTGAGCTCCCAGTCAGTGCCAGTGTCAGACCCTGGTTGCCTGCAGAGTGAGCTCCCAGTCCCTCTCCAGTGAGACAGAGATGAGCAGTGAGCACTCAGATGAATTCTCTCTCCTTCTGTGTCCCTTGTCCCAAAAGAAGAAGCAAAACTGGGAGTGGAGAACCACAGCGTGTCCTGGAAATGCAGCTGTGCCTTCTCTCTCCTGGGTCGCTGCCATGGTGGGGAGACCGGAGCAGCAACTGGGACCCCAATACCAAAAAACCAGGAGAAGCAGCAGTGGCAAGAGGAAACCAGCTTGCTCCACAGAAGCAGAGAGGAGCAGGAGAGAAAGGTTTCTCTCCAACAGCCTGCACACACAGCTCCACCCTCCCCCAGAGCTGTGGGATGTCCCCAAGAACCAAAGAGACAGTCCAAGCCCGTTTCCCATCACACCGTTCCCCAGCCTCCCCCACCCAAAACAATCAAGGAATTGGTAGTAGTTAACAACCTCTTTTGTTAATTAATGGCATGGGGAGTTACTGGTGGGGAGAGAATTTACATCAAAACTCCAACACATGGGGAGTTATTGGTGGGGGAGAGAATTTACATCAAAACTACAACACATGGGGAGTTACTGGTGGGGAGAGAATTTACATCAAAACTCCAACACATGGGGAGTTATTGGTGGGGAGAGAATTTACATCAAAACTCCAACACATGGGGAGTTACTGGTGGGGAGAGAATTTACATCAAAACTCCAACACTGTCCCAAACTGCAGTGGGTGTTGGGTGGCAGTGGTCAGGCAGCCAGGGCTGGAGGCAAGGCAATCAGCTTTCCTCCTGCTCTGCTTTGCCAGGAGATGTTGGAAAAGGCCACTTTGTCAGCCCAAAATGTCCAGATAAGCCTCCAGCCAAGCAGGGTTGCCCTGACATTCCTTGCAGCTCCCTCTGCCCACCATCAGAAATCCAAAGGGATAAAAATCAAAGTCTGGAGGAAGGAGGCAAAGAAATGTTTCTCGAGGCATTTCTACTGAAAATTACTTGGAGTGTTCTGGTTTCAAGTCTCTCCTGGCATTGAGGGGAGCAGGAGATCTGGGGACACCCAGCACTGACTGAATCTCTTCTTGTGGGAGGCATCTCGACCCACTTTAATTGTTGTCCTTAATGCCACGATCCTGCTCCAGCTGATACAGAAATCCAGACTGGGAATGGGATTTCAAGCTGCAATTTTCAACCTCTGCAGGAATAAAGACATTTTTTTAATGGTCTCACAGCACCTGAGCACCATTTGGAGGAAACATCAGGAGCAGGATGGGGGGATTCTTACTCCCCACTGGGAGCTCTGAGCCTTTGCACAGGACAACAATAAAAATCAAAGAATTAGGAGTCACAGAGGGAAGTGTGAAGGCCCTGAGAAAGGGGAGGTCACAACTTAGGGCTGTTTTTTCAGATGGCACAGCAGTGAGTTTGGGTCCTTCTGCCCAATAAACCACCTGAAATTGGCTTAAACACAGAGGAAGAATTAAACAGGGGTGGGGGGAGGGAGATGCTTCATTAAATATTCTTAGGAAAAAGCATTTCTCTCCCTCATAAATAACCAAAGTGTGTTCCCCTCAATTATTGTGCATCACAGTTAAACTCCTCTAACGAAGCCAAGCTCTGTCCCAGGAACTCAACTCTAATGCTTTCTGTCAGCAACAAGCACCAGCACTCTCAGATGATTTTTCAGTCAGTTTTTTCCTGCTTTTCCTCCCAAGGTGGTAGTTCCCAGCTCGTGTCTGCCCTGAAAAACACAAGCCAAACATCCAGAGCCACAAGAAATAACATTGTGCTGGAGGAAAAATCGTGCTGTGCCAGGTGGTGCCACCTGCCCCTGGTGGGTTGGGGGTTTTTCCTTAATTAGAAGTATAAGGAATTCCTCTTGCTGGCCTGTGTTTGTTCAGGGATATTTAAAGACATGAAAAGAGGAAAACATGGAAATCCCTCTGCAGGAAGAGGCTGATGCCAGGAAATATAAAGACTGGGGGGGACATGAACTCCATATTTCCCATTTTGCCAGTCTATGGGGAGGTGATTAGAGGATGATGACACTGAAATCCAAACCCAGATGAAGTGAAAATCACCTCATGTCCACCTTGCACCACTTGAGACCCCCACAGAGAAGATCTTAAGACATACTCGGGCCTCTAGACCTGGAAAAAATTGCATTATGCAGATTACAGGATGTGCTGGTTTGAAGGTGAACCAGCAGGGGAAATGAACTCACCACGAGAGAGATTATAAGTCAGACCTAAAATTTAATAATAATATTACAATAACAACACTGACACACAAGGGAAATTGCTTTCAACTCACAAAACCCCAGCAATATAACCCAGTGTCCTGGGGCACAAACCCAAGGGGGTTTGTTTGCCCTTGTGCTGAGACCCCTGTGGCTCCCCCAAGTCCAGAGCAAAAGGAAAAGAAAAACCTGTTGGTGCAGGCGAGGGCTGTGGTCTGGGCGAGAGCGGGGATCTCCTGCTGTCGAGGTCCTGCTGCTGCTCTGGATCCAACGAGAGGTTCCCGAGGTCTTCTTACCCATCCCTTATGTACCCTCAGGGAGCTCTCAGTCCCTCCCCCTGGGTGGGGACTCACACAGTGGGTGATTAACTCTGGGAGCCAGGGGGGTGTTGAACTGTTGATGGCCCATTGGCAGCTCCGCCCCCTCAGGCTGGGTGTGAAGGTGCCAATGGCTCCCTGGGCAGCTGCTGCCAATGGCCCATTGACCTTGGGGAATGAATAGAGGGGGTAGAATACACAGCTTTGATCACCCCCACACAGGCTTAGCTGGTCCCTCCTGCTGAACTAGGACACAGGAATATTTTTCTGTAGAGAGCCTGTAAAAGAGATGGAGAGAATTTTTTACAAGGATATGCAGTGACAGGACAAGGAGAAATGGCTTCAAACTGAAAGAAAGTTGGTCTGGATTAGATATTAGGAAGAAAATTTTCTCTGTAAGGGTAGTGAGGTCCTGGCATGGGTTACCCAGAGAAGCTGTAGCTGTTTCAACCCTGGAAGTGTCCAAGGCCAGGTTGGATGGGACTTGGAGCAACCTGGGCTGGTGGAAGGTGGCCCTGCCCATGGCAGGGGGTGGGATTGGATGAGCTTTAAGGTCCCTTCCAACCCTAATCATTCTGTGATTTAACATCTCTGAATCAGGCTTTGACAGCCAAAGACTGGCACAAATCTAATTCCTCCTGGCAGTTCACACTGTACAATGTTTACAACACCCCAGGGACAAAGATTGTACAAACAAGCAAAAAAAATAATCCCTGCTTTAAAACCTCCTTACACAACCCCTACTCAGGATGACCTAAAATTGATGGATCACAAATTTTCTTTCACCAGCCTGGCTGAAACCTCCTATCTGCTTGAGAGGGCAGGAGATGCTCCACAGGAGCAGAGCCAAGAGCAATCCTTCTAATCCTGCATTAACAAACATGACTCACCCATTTATTTTCACTGGTATGTTCATGGTTATTTTAAGCTTTGTCTAAAGGATGCCAGCTACTGTATAATAACTGCAATGAAAGATGGCAGTGTTGTTATTTTGCTTTACAACTAAAGATTTATTTTTAGCTCCTTAAAAAAAAAAAAAACCAAAACAAACAACAAAGAGAAACTGGCCTGTAAATTAAAGACTTTGATTCCCTAAAGCAGATTTGCATGAGTAAGTCCCACGTCCAGGCCAGAGTCCACATGAGAAATAATTGATGGCCCAAGTGCCACTGGTTTTGTGCCTCCCTGGCAAACCTCACCTCACAGGTGGGGGTTTAAGAAGTAAGACTGTGCTTTGCATGATGTTTAGTCCAAGCCTGAGTCCAAACAACCCTGCTGTGTTTGCCCATGCTCTTCCCAGCACTTAGAAGGGGTAAGATCAATCCTTGGCCTGCTGGATCTGTCCTTGCTCTGCCCTCTGTTGTGCTGGTTTGAATCCAGAGCATCCAGGGCTGTCCTGCATCAGCTCCCATCAGGAATCTGTCCCACAGTTCTCCATCTGCTCCCAAGTGGAGGGGCTGAGTGTTGGCTGGGGGTTACAGGAAGAGAGGAGGATGCAAATCAGGCCTCCTGGGCTCTGCTCCTACACACAGATCAATGATTTTCCAGAGTCTGAGGGTGTCCTCCCTCCATCAAAAGTGTGGGAAAATGAAAACAAAATGCAATACCCATCCCAGCCCTGGAGAAATGTACTGAGTAGTCAGAGCCTAAGGATCAATGAGCTTCTTAGGGAAAGAGCAGGAGTGAAAAGTCAGCATTTCCAGCTTCCTTTTTGGCAACATTCAAAGCCTCACTTGACCCCCAGCACTGGGATAAGGATTGCCTGGGGCTCAGCTGTGGAAAAGGACAAGCTGGACCTGCTGGCTGCTCCTCCCTGTGGTGCCAGACTCAGGGAATGTCTCCAAACCTGACAGAGAGCTGGAGAATCGAGGGTTAAGTGTCTGTTCACATGGGTGATGACTTTAGTTTCACACATACAAATCTCTCTTAGGGCTCCCCTGGAGTTGGCAAACACATTTTCCCAGTGCCATGACTGGTTCCTGTGCTGTGGCCACATCAGGGTTTTCCCTAGGCCAGGTCTAAGCAAAGCAAAGAGCAGCCACTCCAAAAGCTGTGGTGAACACTCAAGGTTATTGGACTCCCTGGCCACCACTGAGCACATCTGGTGGTGGCTGGTGCTTCCATCTGTCAGGGAGAACTCCCTTCTCCCTCCATCACACCAATTTCCAGGTCAGTGACCAGTAAACCCCAGCTCCTGGTTGGGAAACAGGAGGAGCAGTGTCTTCAGGATAAGGGGGACTGAATTTTAGCTGAGCAAGGGAATAACTCAGACACAGCCACATCCAACCACCCCTTCTCCAACATCACACAACTGCAAGTAAACACCATCCCATGGCTTCATTTCTCCTTCCTGCTCTGCCCTCACTTGTAGCTGGAATAAATCCCCTTTGCTTTCCCCAGGAGACAGAGGGATGAAGAAGGCTGTGACTCTTCTCATAAGAAATGCACAACTGCCCACACAGGTTGGGGTGTTCTCTTGGTTTTGCTTTCTGCTCCATGTTTATGCCAGCTCTCCTGGCAAATCCACAATGTGCTTCTGCCTCTGAGCAGACCGGAGTGTCCCTAAGAATTTTCTCTCAGAAAGACACTGTCAGGCTCCCAGAGCCACTTGCTCTTCCACAGCCGTTTTCTGCCCTCTTGTGATGCTCTGCAGAAATCAGTGGTTGCAGCTCTGCAGAAATCAGTGGTTGCAGTTCTGCAGAAATCCACAGCCCCAGTTCTGCAGAAATCCACAGCCCCAGGTCTGCAGAAATCAGTGGTTGCAGGTCTGCAGAAATCCACAGCCCCAGCTCTGCAGAAATCAGTGGTTGCAGGTCTGCAGAAATCCACAGCCCCAGTTCTGCAGAAATCCACAGCCACAGCTCTTCAGAAATCCACAGCCCCAGCTCTGCAGAAATCCACAGCCCCAGCTCTGCAGAAATCCACAGCCCCAGCTCTTCAGAAATCCACAGCCACAGCTCTTCAGAAATCCACAGCCCCTTCTCTACAGAAATCCACAGCCCCAGCTCTACAGAAATCCACAGCCCCAGCTCTGCAGAAATCCACAGCCCCTTCTCTACAGAAATCCACAGCCACAGCTCTTCAGAAATCCACAGCCCCAGTTCTGCAGAAATCCACAGCCCCAGCTCTGCAGAAATCCACAGCCCCAGCTCTACAGAAATCCACAGTCCCTTCTCTGCAGAAATCCACAGTCCCTTCTCTACAGAAATCCACAGCCCCAGCTCTACAGAAATCCACAGCCCCAGCTCTACAGAAATCCACAGCCCCAGCTCTGCAGAAATCCCCAGCCACAGCTCTACAGAAATCCACAGCCCCAGCTCTTCAGAAATCCACAGCCCCTTCTCTACAGAAATCCACAGCCCCAGCTCTACAGAAATCCACAGCCCCAGCTCTGCAGAAATCCACAGCCCCTTCTCTACAGAAATCCACAGCCCCAGCTCTACAGAAATCCACAGCCCCAGCTCTGCAGAAATCCACAGCCCCAGCTCTGCAGAAATCCACAGCCCCTTCTCTACAGAAATCCACAGCTCCAGTTCTGCAGAAATCCACAGCCCTACAGAAATCCACAGCCCCAGCTCTGCAGAAATCCACAGCCCCTTCTCTACAGAAATCCACAGCCCCAGCTCTACAGAAATCCACAGCCCCAGCTCTACAGAAATCCACAGCCCTACAGAAATCCACAGCCCCAGCTCTGCAGAAATCCACAGCCCCAGCTCTGCAGAAATCCACAGCTCTACAGAAATCCACAGCCACAGCTCTACAGAAATCCACAGCCCCAGCTCCCTTATTTCCCAAAGACACAAGGAGATGATGACTGTCCCCACCACTTCCTGAGTGTGAACAAAGGGCTTTAAGGGCCATCACCTCTCCCAAAAATGTGCATTGCTCCCATTTCTGCAACAACCCACACTTTGTTCAAGGCTGTTTTGGCTGCAACTGATCACTTTGTAAAACCCTGAGCCAGGAGATTCCCCCTTGCACTGCTGGTCTTGGCAGTAACCAAGCTCTTGCTCTCTCCATCCAGCCCAACAGTTCCCCAGGATCCCACAGCAATAAAAGGTGAACAATCTATGAATTATAAAAGCCCAAGCACATCTGGAGGCTCTTCCTACCGACAGCTCTTCAGGTGCACTGGTCAGAGCTTTGCAGGGTTGATCCCTCCCTCTCCTTTTCCTGACCTTATTTTAGGAATTACCTCCATGGGACACTGAAATTTGGTGATTTATTCCAGGGACAGGGCAGTGAAAGGACAGGGATGCAGTCAGCAGCCTGGGGCTCAGTGTGTTCCTGCCCACTGAAGATAACAATCGTTTGTCCAGAAGGAGCAGAACCTTTGGCTCTGATCCACATTTGGAGCCAGCACGGGCCATACCAGCACGGCCCAAATTTCCACATCAATCCCAAATCTCCTCCCTTGGCTCCATGTAGGGACAGATGGGATGTGACTCACACAGACACAGACAGAGCAGGGACAGAAGGGGAAGTGGCTGCCCTTCTGTGTGTGATGGTCTCCACCTGAACCCACCATCTGATCAACAAGTCATCCTCTTGTTCAGGGAAAGCAGCACATCTTGCACCAGCCCAGCCCAACCAGACAGGTCCCTCCATAAATCCAAGGCTGCAATTCCTCTGTGCCCCAGCCCAGCCAGCCAGATCCCTCCAAAAATCCAAGGCTCTGTGTCCCTCTGTAAATCCAAAACTGCAATTCCTCTGTGCCCCAGCCCAGCCAGATCCCTCCAAAAATCCAAGGCTCTGTGTCCCTCTGTAAATCCAAAACTGCAATTCCTCTGTGCCCCAGCCCAGCCAGTCAGATCCCTCCAAAAATCCAAGGCTGCAATTCCTCTGTGCCCCAGCCCAGCCAGCCAGAGCCCTCTGTACATCCAAGGCTGCAATTCCTCTGTGCCCCAGCCCAGCCAGTCAGATCCCTCCATAAATCCAAGGCTGCAATTCCTCTGTGTCCCAGCCCAGCCAAGTCCCTCTGTAAATCCAAGGCTGCAATTCCTCTGTGCCCCAGCCCAGCCATTTCCCTCTGTAAATCCAAGGTTTCAATTCCTCTGTGCCCCAGCCCTGCCAGCCAGATCCCTCCAAAAATCCAAAACTGCAATTCCTCTGTGCCCCAGCCCAGTCAGATCCCTCCATAAATCCAAGGTTTCAATTCCTCTGTGCCCCAGCCCAGCCAGTCAGATCCCTCTGTAAATCCAAAGCTGCAATTCCTCTGTGCCCCAGCCCAGCCAGCCAGAGCCCTCTGTACATCCAAGGTTTCAATTCCTCTGTGCCCCAGCCAGACAGATCCCTCTGTAAATCCAAGGCTACAATTCCTCTGTGCCCCAGCCCAGCCAGTCAGATCCCTCCATAAATCCAAAACTGCAATTCCTCTGTGCCCCAGCCCAGCCAGCCAGAGCCCTCTGTACATCCAAGGCTGCAATTCCTCTGTGCCCAGCCCAGCCAGTCAGATCCCCCCATAAATCCAAAGCTGCAATTCCTCTGTGCCCCAGCCCAGCCAGCCAGAGCCCTCTGTACATCCAAGGTTTCAATTCCTCTGTGCCCAGCCCAACCAGCCAGATCCCTCCATAAATCCAAGGTTTCAATTCCTCTGTGCCCCAGCCCAACCAGCCAGATCCCTCCATAAATCCAAGGCTGCAATTCCTCTGTGCCCCACCCCAGCCAGACAGATCCCTCTGTAAATCCAAGGTTTCAATTCCTCTGTGCCCCAGCCCAGCCAGAGCCCTCCATAAATCCAAGGCTGCAATTCCTCTGTACCTTAAACATGCAGTGCTGCCTCTACACAACAGCAAAAGTGAGGCACAAAAGGGGCTGGCACTTGAAAACTCTCAAGCCCTCTTAGAGACCAGCAGATTCACCCACATGCTCTGGCTACAAGAGTCTCCCCAGGTCTAACCCTGCTTGGCAAAGTGTCAGTGATGTAGGCCAAAGGCTCCCTGGGGTCCCTTTCATCTTACCCAGGCATGGAATACTCTCATATAGGTGGTTTCTGGTCCCATCAATTACTTGACCTGGGCAGGATGGTGTGATACAAACCCCTACTTGGCTTTTAAGTTCCAGGGACATAAGGACAGCAAACTCCATTTGGTCTCCTCCAGTAATTTGTGACAGACATTGCAGGACTGGTCCTCAAATGTAGCTTTAATTCTGCATTGTGTGATTACATCCAACAGCACCCATTGCCTCACCAAGCCTTTTCCCTTCCAAGAGCTGCTTTTCAGCTCATTGGCTTCAAACCCTGCAGGTGCTGCCAGGGAGTTGCTTGTAGGGACACCAGATCCATCCCCAAAGCTGACAATCAGTGCAATCCAGCATGTCCAGAGCCACATTCCAGATGGCACAGCCACCCTGCTCCACTCCCAAACAGACACTCAGCCACTCACAGCCCAACCCGCTCTGACAAGTGAGACAGGAGGAAGGTCAAACCATCTGTTTGCCCAGAGCTCAGTGCCACATTTAAGGACAAAGTGGTTGAAGAATGGGAAGCTGACCTTAGATTTCCCCATTATACAAGTCCTGCTGGTGGGTGATGAAGTCAGAGCTGTTGCAGAAGCTCTTGCTGCATTCCAGGCACTTGGAGGGTTATTCCCCAGCGTGGCAGTTGTGGTGGCCGATCAGGTGTTGAGCTCTGACTGAAGCTCTGTCCAGATTCCAAGCCCAGTCTCCATGAGCTTGGAATTGCTTTGGGTGCCAAAGCTGAAGAGAAATAAGAAAGCACCCAACACCTACAAGGAGCCATAGGACAGGTATCCTCAAATTCATGCTCCCTCTTTGCCACAAGACAGAGTCAGACCCAGAACAGGAAAAAGACTCAATTTTTTTTTAGAATTTAAGTTTCTGGAGCTCTCATTGCTAAAATATTTTGATTATTTTCAAATATTCTGTTGACAGCAGTCTCCATCCCTTCCCAGTGCTAAGTATCTGGTGCCTTTCATCACAAGCAGCTGCATTTCATGAGACTGTAACTATTGCCAAGAGTTTTGGGAGCCCTGAGACACAGGGACTTGACTACTCGAGTTTATTAATTCCTCCTTATTCTGCCACACCCTTTCACAAGGGATGACTGAAGAAAACAGAGCAAAGACCACTGCAATTCTTTTCCTTTGGGCTCAGGTCATCAAACTCTGGGCACATTTCACATGCCCCACTGACAGATCCTGGGATTTCACTGCAAGGACTCTCCAGTGTGGGTGCACTGGTGTCTGACAAGGCAGGAGCTGCAGTCGAAGCTTTTCCTGCTGCTGGTGCTTGATGAGGTGGGAACAGCTCCAAAACTTCTTCCCCTACTTGGGACATTTGTACAGCTTCTCCTCTGTGTGCAAGAGCTGGTGGGTGATGAAGTCAGAGCTGTTGCAGAAGCTCTTGCTGCAATCCAAGGACCTGGAGGGTTATTCCCCAGCGTGGCAGTTGCGGTGGCTGATCAGGCCCTCCCCTGATTTGCACCAACACTGGGAAACAAAGATTTAACTCAACACAAAGTTTTATCAGTGTTGAGTATAAACCTGATTTATTTATTACTGGGGTGCAGTGGGGATAACTTTGTCCATAAGTGCTCCTACAAAATCATGAAAGCAAAGCCCTTATATGTCCAAAAGTTCCTACACATTCCTGATGAATAATCCCCATTCCACAGCTCATTCTGTAGCGCTGCTGAAATTATTTCACGGTCTTTGCTGCCACCAGGTGTCTGTTCATTACAATTACAGTCCCCTAAAACGAGTTTTTGTTTTCAGTCCATAAATTATTCTCTTGTATTGCTTGTATCTTTTCACTTCAGATGACTCGTTGCACAGCCTGGAATGCTGATTAGTTCCTTGGAATTTTGAAGGTATTATCAATCTGTTTGCACAAGTTGTGACTTCTCCCAGTCAGGCTCTACTTGCAAAAACTTTATCCCTTACCTAAAAGTTAGAAAATTCTCAGCAACTGAGGCAAAAATGCAAAGTTCAAATTACATTAGAATTACACACGACTTTGCCCTAAAATAATTCTACATTATTTCTTTATAAACACTTTGCTATTTAACTCTTCATTTATTAAAATCTTAGAATTAAAACCTTAAAGGAAAAACTCATCCTTCCTAATAAATCCAGGCCTAACTGGAAATGTAGAGGATTTAGCAGACAATGTTCAGCAGCTGCTTTCACATGTTCCTGTTTCCAAGAAACTGATTCTTGTGTTCTTTGTTCTTCAATGGTTTGTGTCACAGCCTCGTGTCTGCTCCTGGAGAGGATGTGGCCAAAGAGCCACCAGATGTGCAGGGACTGGAGGGGAGAAGGGACAGGGACACGAGAACACACATGGACAGGGGAACAAACACAAACAAGGACACAGAGAGTAGCTTTGCTGAAGGGGTTTATTGATCACTAGGAGGGAATGGGCCAGGACTCTCAGGGAATCAGGGGTTCCTCCAGGGATGATCATCTCCTCATGCCCCTGGAGGGGGACAGCTCATGGGAGGCACCACCACTTCCTGTCCTGAAAGACAGAGCCCAAAATGTGACCCTTGATGTCCCCTGGCACATCAAAGGGGCCCTGCCCCAGCCCACTTGCCGTGCAGGCACCACTCACCTCAGCCATGCAGGGAGGCGGCCACAGCCGCTCGTTTCTCACGCACGAGACCCACCACCTTGTCAAGCACAGGGGGCTGGGGAGAAAGGCAGCCTTAGAGACACACTGGGGCACACTGGGATGCACTGGGAGCCGGGGGAAAGCAATAGAATGCTTGGGGAAGGTGTCTCCTGGCAGAAATGGGGGACAGGAGCTCGTGTGGTCCTACTCAGGAGCTCTGGGGCATCCTGGCAAAGAAGCACAGCTGGGGCAGGGGCTGATCCTGGGGCATCCGGGGCAGTTCTGGGGGATCATGGCTGGGGATGAAGGGGGAGTCCTGTGGAAGGGGGTCCCTGGGGAAACTCTGGGGGACAGGGGTGTTGTCTTGGGTGGCAGTTGGGGTGGACTGGGCTGGACTGGGGCAGACAGGGATGTCCTGGAGTGTCGTGGCCATGCAAGGGGAGGGTCTGAGTCTGGCAGAACTCCTGGTACCAACCTGAGCTGTCTTCAGTACCCTGAGGTTTCCTAAATCAACCTGGAGAGAGACCAGGAGTCGTCACTGGAAACTGGGATGTCCCCGGTCCCAGCCAAGGATGGGGACGCCAAAGTGCCCCTCAGTTCCCAGACTGGATACCCTCCAATCCCACCACTCCACTTACCTCACGGAGATCATCTTCAGTTCCTTCCAGAAGTGCCTGGGGAAGGAGAGCAAAGAGTTGGCCAGGATTGTCCCTTGGGGGGTTGTGGGAGGGCCATGGGTGGTCACAGCCCCCCAGCCCAGAGCTGAGCCTGGTCTGAGCAGGAGAATCCCCTCTGCTCCCCCCAGTCCCACTTCACCAGTTTCAGTGGGGATTCCTCCTCCTGTAGGGACCAGGGTGGGGATGGAGACAAGGAGAGCAAGGGGAATTCTGGGCCTCCAAGGATGATGGGCAGGAGGGAGCAGGAGGACCCAAAGACAGTGAACTGGGCAGAACTGGGGCCCACAAGCAACTGGGATGAGGCTGTTGAAGGGACACTGTGGGGAATGCAGGTGAAGGGAAAACAATTCAAGTGTAGAGACACGGGGACTGCAAGGGAGAGGCTTGGTGGGAACAGAAGGATGATGGATGAGGAAAAAAGTGAGGGGCCTGGGAGATGGTTGGGAGTGGGGAACAAGTCAAGGAATGGTCTGGGAGACATCAATGCATTGGCCTGGGTGAAAGGCAAAGGACTGGGGAGAAAGCTGGAAAGAAAGTCTTGGGGAATGGTCAGTGGGAGGTGGCCCTGCCAGCAGTTTATAGTGAACCCTCCTCTTCAGGGTCCTCCATGGTCACGTTCCCTGAGGATCTGGGGCTCTGGGGACAGGATGAGTCGCTGTGAAAGTGGATTGAACAGAGGGAATTGTGGGAAGGAGAAGCTGCCTTGGCCAGCACTGGAAGTCCTGGGGAGCCTGGAAGAGCCTCTGGATTGGGAAAAGCAGAGGCAAGGAGAGGACTTTGGGGATCAGTGCCATGATTTCATCCTGCAGCAGAGCTGCTGTCCAGCAGACAGGAGCCATCCCCCAGCCCTGAGCCCATCCCCGTGGCATCGGGACCTCACCTTGGCATCTGCCCTTGGGCACAGCAGGATGGTGAAGAGCAGGGCCACGCTGAGCACAGCGACCTTCATCCTCCTCTTGCAGTGGGGAGTGCTGGGTGAGGCTGCAGAGGGTGAGGAGCACATTTATCCCTCCTGAGACTCCTCCTTGCCCCCTCCCCAAGGGCCCCCAGGGCAAAGCCCAGCTGGGCACACCCCCCAGCCCTGGCCACAAGCCCAGCCCTGGCACAGACTCAATCCTGCCTCTGGGGCAGATCCAAACACCTTCCCCAGCATCTGTCCAGCTTCCTGCACAGGGCAGCTGCTCCTGGAAGGGCCCAGGCACCAGGAAGTGCCCAGGGCAGTGGGGAGGGAGCCAAAGGCAGCTGGATACCATGGGAGGTCAATGCCCACTTCAACACAAACCATCCTCCAACAGTGCCCAAAGTCTGAGCCCCCCATCTCCTGGTGCCCCTCCTATCCCAAGAGCTTTCCCTTCAGGACACCCCAGAGCTGATCACAGCCCCAGCCCCCACGTGTCAGAGTACAATTGGCCCTGTTACCACTCCAGCCTGTGGGGAAAACAGAGGGCTACAATAAACCCACCTTTGGGGGCACCAGGACTCCAGAATCACGGAAAATGGGGAGGTGGAGAGACAGTGGGGGCCATGGGCCTTGGAAGTGCCAAGTGATGGGGATCTCCAGGCTCTGGAGGCACTGGGGAGCACTGGGGAATGTTGGACACCTGAAGACAAGGCTTAGGTTTGGGGAATTGCTCAGTTGCATCAGTTCCCACATCCAGCCCACCTCAACTCCTACAACTGCAGCCCCCAAACAGGTCCAGCCTCCAGCCCCAGAGAAGAGTCCAGAGGGGAAGATCCCTTGGCCTGGCCCTTCACCTCTCACACCTGGGGCCATCCATCTCACCTGAGTCTCACTCTGCACAGCTGCCCCACACAGAGGGGTCCCAGGGAACCATCTCCAGGAAGGCTCTCGGTCCAGCTCTCTCCTTGCCTGGGACTTGGCCACGTATTCCCAAAGGCCCTTGGCCCCACACAGTGTCCCTCCAGGACCCTGGGCCCGTGCCAGGGCTGGTCCTGGGCAGGATGTGGCCATCCAGAGGGACACAGTGAAGGGGACTCTTGTTCCCAGGCAGCCACCCAGAGCTAATTGGGGAAACAGAGCTCGCCTTTCAAGAGGAGGGGTGTTTGTCCCCCCAGCATCTCTGATAAGCCCTGTTTACCCTCTGCCTGAGGCATGAGGAAGCCACTCAGCAATCCTGGGGCTTCCCAGGAGTGTCTGATCCTGGGCAGTCCAGGAATGGTGAGGTTAAGGCAGCCAGGACACCTGGGCTCCCCTAAGGCCTGGCAGAGGAGGGCAGAGCTGGGGGGATAAGGAGGAGAAGATCTTGGGGTACTCCACACACTTGGGGTCCCTTGCTGCACTCTCTTGAGCAGATCTTGGGGTACTCCACACACTTGGGGCTCCCTTACTCCTCTCAGGTCAGGCTGGAACCCAGAGGTGGGGGCAGTGACCAAAGCCTTGCTGAACTCCAGGCAGACAATATCCACAGCTCTCCTCCCATCCAGCAACTCAGTTCTCCCATTGGAGAAGGCAATCAAGTGGCTCAAGGAAGATCTGCCATTGGTGAACCCATGCTGATCACTCCTGATGCCCTTCCTGTCATCCATGTGCTCAAAGAGCCTCCAGGGAGAGCCCTTCCATCTCCTGGCCAGGGATGGAGATGGGGCTGATTGGTCTGCAGCACCTTGAGTCCTTCTTGCTGTTCTGGAAGAGTGGGATGACATCTTCTTTCTTCCAGCCCTCAGGCCACTCTCCTGACTGGCACAACCTTGAAAATATGATCATGAGTGGCCTCCCTGTGGTGTCCAGCTGCTCCCTCAGCTCTCCCAAAAGCATCCAACAGGGCCCATGGAGTTGTGGATGCTGATTTTGCCCAGGTGATCTCAACATGAGTCCTCCTTGACCATGGGAAAGCCTTTCTTCCACCATTCCTTCTCACTGGTCTCTTGGGTCAGAGATTCTTATGGGCTGGTTTTATATTACAGAAGGGAAGACTCCATTGCTCCCCTTCCTGGCCTGCTTTTCTGAAAACTGTGAAGCTGTTCATGACATCACTCCAACCCTGGAGCCATCTCACCATCTCTATGGGAAATCAAAGTCCCACAACTGAACAAGATCTCTAAACCTCTGTGCCTCTTCCTGTACCTCAGGCTTTGGCATCCAGGCACTTCAGCCATGTGTTCAAGAGGGCTTCCCTGGAGCCCTTCAGGAGGACACCACCTTGTCAGGCCTTACAGCCACTCCCTGGGCTGATGGACCTTCTAGAAGTATCTCCACTGGAGCCTTCTCTTGCACTCTGGGTGCTCTCCAGAACTCTGTCCTTCCCATGGCTTTCCTAGCTCAAATCCCTCTTTCCCAGGGAAGGAGCTCCTCCTGATCCCCTCAGCTCTGCCCTCCTCTGCCGTGTTGAGATCACCTGGGCAAAATCAGCATCCACAACTCCATGGGCCCTGTTGGATGCTTTTGGGAGAGCTGAGGGAGCAGCTGGACACCACAGGGAGGCCACTCATGATCATATTTTCAAGGTTGTGCCAGTCAGGAGAGTGGCCTGAGGGCTGGAAGAAAGAAGATGTCATCCCACTCTTCCAGAACAGCAAGAAGGACTCAAGGTGCTGCAGACCAATCAGTCCCATCTCCATCCCTGGCCAGGAGATGGAAGGGCTCTCCCTGGAGGCTCTTTGAGCACATGGATGACAGGAAGGGCATCAGGAGTGATCAGCATGGGTTCACCAATGGCAGATCTTCCTTGAGCCACTTGATTGCCTTCTCCAGTGGGAGAACTGAGTTGCTGGATGGGAGGAGAGCTGTGGATATTGTCTGCCTGGAGTTCAGCAAGGCTTTGGTCACTGCCCCCACCTCTGGGTTCCAGCCTGACCTGAGAGCAGCAAGGGACCCCAAGTGTGTGGAGTACCCCAAGATCTGCTCAAGAGAGTGCAGCAAGGGACCCCAAGTGTGTGGAGTACCCCAAGATCTTCTCCTCCTGATCCCCCCAGCTCTGCCCTCCTCTGCCAGGCCTTAGGGGAGCCCAGGTGTCCTGGCTGCCTTAACCTCACCATTCCTGGACCGCCCAGGATCAGACACTCCTGGGAAGCCCCAGGATTGCTGAGTGGCTTCCTCATGCCTCAGGCAGAGGGTAAACAGGGCTTATCAGAGATGCTGGGGGGACAAACACCCCTCCTCTTGAAAGGCGAGCTCTGTTTCCCCAATTAGCTCTGGGTGGCTGCCTGGGAACAAGAGTCCCCTTCACTGTGTCCCTCTGGATGGCCACATCCTGTCCAGGACCAGCCCTGGCACGGGCCCAGGGTCCTGGAGGGACACTGTGTGGGGCCAAGGGCCTTTGGGAATACGTGGCCAAGTCCCAGGCAAGGAGAGAGCTGAACCGAGAGCCTTCCTGGAGATGGTTCCCTGGGACCCCTCTGTGTGGGGCAGCTGTGCAGAGTGAGACTCAGGTGAGATGGATGGCCCCAGGTGTGAGAGGTGGAGGGCCAGGCCAAGGGATCTTCCCCTCTGGACTCTTCTCTGGGGCTGGAGGCTGGACCTGTTTGGGGGCTGCAGTTGTAGGAGTTGAGGTGGGCTGGATGTGGGAACTGATGCAACTGAGCAATTCCCCAAACCTAAGCCTTGTCTTCAGGTGTCCAACATTCCCCAGTGCTCCCCAGTGCCTCCAGAGCCTGGAGATCCCCATCACTTGGCACTTCCAAGGCCCATGGCCCCCACTGTCTCTCCACCTCCCCCGTTTCCCTGATTCTGGAGTCCTGGTGCCCCCAAAGGTGGGTTTATTGTAGCCCTCTGTTTTCCCCACAGGCTGGAGTGGTAAGAGGGCCAATTGTACTCTGACACGTGGGGGCTGGGGCTGTGATCAGCTCTGGGGTGTCCTGAAGGGAAAGCTCTTGGGATAGGAGGGGCACCAGGAGATGGGGGGGCTCAGGCTCTGGGCACTGTTGGAGGATGGTTTGTGTTGAAGTGGGCATTGACCTCCCATGGTATCCAGCTGCCTTTGGCTCCCTCCCCACTGCCCTGGGCACTTCCTGGTGCCTGGGCCCTTCCAGGAGCAGCTGCCCTGTGCAGGAAGCTGGACAGATGCTGGGGAAGGTGTTTGGATCTGCCCCAGAGGCAGGATTGAGTCTGTGCCAGGGCTGGGCTTGTGGCCAGGGCTGGGGGGTGTGCCCAGCTGGGCTTTGCCCTGGGGGCCCTTGGGAAGGGGGCAAGGAGGAGTCTCAGGAGGGATAAATGTGCTCCTCACCCTCTGCAGCCTCACCCAGCACTCCCCACTGCAAGAGGAGGATGAAGGTCGCTGTGCTCAGCGTGGCCCTGCTCTTCACCATCCTGCTGTGCCCAAGGGCAGATGCCAAGGTGAGGTCCCGATGCCACGGGGATGGGCTCAGGGCTGGGGGATGGCTCCTGTCTGCAGGACAGCAGCTCTGCTGCAGGATGAAATCATGGCACTGATCCCCAAAGTCCTCTCCTTGCCTCTGCTTTTCCCAATCCAGAGGCTCTTCCAGGCTCCCCAGGACTTCCAGTGCTGGCCAAGGCAGCTTCTCCTTCCCACAATTCCCTCTGTTCAATCCACTTTCACAGCGACTCATCCTGTCCCCAGAGCCCCAGATCCTCAGGGAACGTGACCATGGAGGACCCTGAAGAGGAGGGTTCACTATAAACTGCTGGCAGGGCCACCTCCCACTGACCATTCCCCAAGACTTTCTTTCCATCTTTCTCCCCAGTCCTTTGCCTTTCACCCAGGCCAATACATTGATGTCTCCTCAGACCATTCCTTGACTTGTTCCCCACTCCCAACCATCTTCCAGGCCCCACTTTTTTCCTCATCCATCATCCTTCTGTTCCCACCAAGCCTCTCCCTTGCAGTCCCCGTGTCTCTACACTTGAATTGTTTTCCCTTCACCTGCATTCCCCACAGTGTCCCTTCAACAGCCTCATCCCAGTTGCTTGTGGGCCCCAGTTCCGCCCAGTTCACTGTCTTTGGGTCCTCCTGCTCCCTCCTGCCCATCACCCTTGGAGGCCCAGAATTCCCCTTGCTCTCCTTGTCTCCATCCCCACCCTGGTCCCTACAGGAGGAGGAATCCCCACTGAAACTGGTGAAGTGGGACTGGGGGGAGCAGAGGGGATTTTCCTGCTCAGACCAGGCTCAGCTCTGGGCTGGGGGGCTGTGACCACCCGTGGCCCTCCCACAACCCCCCAAGGGACAATCCTGGCCAACTCTTTGCTCTCCTTCCCCAGGCACTTCTGGAAGGAACTGAAGATGATCTCCGTGAGGTAAGTGGAGCAGTGGGATTGGAGGGTATCCAGTCTGGGAACTGAGGGGCACTTTGGTGTCCCCATCCTTGGCTGGGACCGGGGACATCCCAGTTTCCAGTGACGACTCCTGGTCTCTCTCCAGGTTGATTTAGGAAACCTCAGGGTACTGAAGACAGCTCAGGTTGGTACCAGGAGTTCTGCCAGACTCAGACCCTCCCCTTGCATGGCCACGACACTCCAGGACATCCCTGTCTGCCCCAGTACAGCCCAGTCCACCCCAGCTGCCACCCCAGACAACACCCCTGTCCCCCAGAGTTTCCCCAGGGACCTCCTTCCACAGGACTCCCCCTTCATCCCCAGCCATGATCCCCCAGAACTGCCCCGGATGCCCCAGGATCAGCCCCTGCCCCAGCTGTGCTTCTTTGCCAGGACACCCCAGAGCTCCTGAGTAGGACCACACGAGCTCCTGTCCCCCATTTCTGCCAGGAGACACCTTCCCCAAGCATTCTATTGCTTTCCCCCGGCTCCCAGTGCATCCCAGTGTGCCCCAGTGTGTCTCTAAGGCTGCCTTTCTCCCCAGCCCCCTGTGCTTGACAAGGTGGTGGGTCTCGTGCGTGAGAAACGAGCGGCTGTGGCCGCCTCCCTGCATGGCTGAGGTGAGTGGTGCCTGCACGGCAAGTGGGCTGGGGCAGGGCCCCTTTGATGTGCCAGGGGACATCAAGGGTCACATTTTGGGCTCTGTCTTTCAGGACAGGAAGTGGTGGTGCCTCCCATGAGCTGTCCCCCTCCAGGGGCATGAGGAGATGATCATCCCTGGAGGAACCCCTGATTCCCTGAGAGTCCTGGCCCATTCCCCCCTAGTGATCAATAAACCCCTTCAGCAAAGCTACTCTTCGTGTCCTCTTTGTGTTTGTTCCCGTGTCCATGTGTGTTCTCGTGTCCCTGTCCCTTCTCCCCTCCAGTCCCTGCACATCTGGTGGCTCTTTGGCCACATCCTCTCCAGGAGCAGACACGAGGCTGTGACACAAACCATTGAAGAACAAAGAACACAAGAATCAGTTTCTTGGAAACAGGAACATGTGAAAGCAGCTGCTGAACATTGTCTGCTAAATCCTCTACATTCCCAGTTAGGCCTGGATTTATTAGGAAGGATGAGTTTTTCCTTTAAGGTTTTGATTTTAAGATTTTAATAAATGAAGAGTTAAATAGCAAAGTGTTTATAAAGAAATAATGTAGAATTATTTTAGGGGAAAGTCATGTGTAATTCTAATGTAATTTGAACTTTGCATTTTTGCCTCAGTTGCTGAGAATTTTCTAACTTTTAGGTAAGGGATAAAGTTTTTGCAAGTAGAGCCTGACTGGGAGAAGTCACAACTTTTGCAAACAGATTGATAATACCTTCAAAATGCCAAGGAACTAATCAGCATTCAGCTGCTTCCCTGGGAGCCAATAAACCCCTTCAGCAAAGCTACTCTTCGTGCCCTGTTTGTGTTTGTTCCCGTGCCCTTGTGTGTTCTCGAGTCCCTGACCCTTCCCCTCTCCAGCCCCTGCACATCTGGTGGCTCTTTGGCCGTGCCCACTCCGAGTGGGAATCTCCAGAGTCGGGTGGCAGAGGGGGCAGGGGAGGGTCGGTGCCAGGGCCGGGCGCTGACTCAGGTGTGCTGGCACCGCGCAGAGGGCACGGGGCGGGACGTGCCGGGCATGGAGGAGCGCGCAGGGAGCTGGGCTGGAGAGGGGCCGGGAGCTGCTGAGACAGGCAGCGCTGCGGGCATCGGAGAGTGCCCGGGTACCCCCTCCCTGGGCGCTGCCAGCCCCGCAGGGACGGGCAGAGAGGCGGCAGTGTCGCTCTGCAGCACCGGGCACCGGCACCAACCTCTCCCTGCCGGAAAAGTTTGGAGAACGGACCTTTGGAACCTGGGAAAAGGGGACACTTTTTTCCAAGGCGGACACAGCTGTCTGTCCCGAGCACTCCTCTCTCCTGTTGCCACACATCAGGCAGGGTGGGAATGTCTCTTGCTGAACCATCACTTGGCCACCCTTTGGGCATTTCATGTCCCAGCATTGCCACCTTCCCCAGCTGTCACCCTCCCCAGCGCTGCCACCCTCCCCAGCTCTGTCACCCTCCCCAGCTCTGTCACCATCCCCAGCTCTGCCACTCCCCCCAGCACTGTCATCCTCCCCAGCTGTGCCACCCTTCCAAGCTGTGCCACCCTCCCCAGCTGTCACCCTCCCCAGCTCTGTCACCCTCCCCAGCATTGCCACCCTCCCCAACTCTGCCACCCTCCCCAGCACTGCCACTCTCCCCAGCTCTGCCACCCTCCCCAGCATTGCCACCCTCCCCAGCTCTGCCACCCTCCCCAGCTCTGCCACTCTCCCCAGCTCTGCCACCCTCCCCAGCTCTGCCACTCTCCCCAGCTCTGCCACCCTCCCCAACTCTGCCACTCTCCCCAGCTCTGCCACCCTCCCCAGTACTGTCATCCTCCCCAGCTCTGCCACCCTCCCCAGCTCTGCCACCCTCCCTAGTACTGTCATCCTCCCCAGCTGTGCCACCCTCCCAAGCTCTGCCACCCTCCCCAGCACTGCCACTCTCCCCAGCTCTGCCACCCTCCCCAGCTGTCACCCTCCCCAGCTCTGTCACCCTCCCCAGCTCTGCCACCCTCCCCAGCTGTCACCCTCCCCAGCTCTGCCACCCTCCCCAGCTCTGCCACTCTCCCCAGCTCTGCCACCCTCCCCAGCTCTGCCACTCTCCCCAGCTCTGCCACCCTCCCCAGCTCTGCCACTCTCCCCAGCTCTGCCACCCTCCCCAGCTCTGCCACCCTCCCCAGTACTGTCATCCTCCCCAGCTCTGCCACCCTCCCCAGCTCTGCCACCCTCCCTAGTACTGTCATCCTCCCCAGCTCTGCCACCCTCCCAAGCTCTGCCACCCTCCCCAGTACTGTCATCCTCCCCAGCTGTGCCACTCTCCCCAGCTCTGCCACCCTCCCCAGTACTGTCATCCTCCCCAGCTCTGCCACCCTCCCCAGCTCTGTCACCCTCCCCAGTACTGTCATCCTCCCCAGCTGTGCCACCCTCCCCAGGCTCTGCCACCCTCTCCAGCTCTATCACCATCCCCAGCTGTGTCACCCTCCCCAGCTCTGCCACCCTCCCCAGCTCTGCCACCCTCCCCAGCACTGCCATCCTCCCCAGCTGTGTCACCCTCCCAAGCTGTGCCACCCTCCCCAGCTCTGCCACCCTCCCCAGCTCTGCCACCCTCCCCAGCACTGTCATCCTCCCCAGCTGTGTCACCCTCCCAAGCTGTGCCACCCTCCCCAGCTCTGCCACCCTCCCCAGCTCTGCCCTTTTGCCCCACTAAGGGGTCAGATTCAACCCTCCACAGCTCATTTCTGAGGCATGGGGGGGTAGGGAGCTGGTTGCCCTCCTCTTGTTGCCTCAGCGAGTCTGAGGCTTCCCAAAGTTTTGTTCCCCAAAACCTGACAGTGTGTGTTGAAATGGGCAAAATAAATCATCATCCAACAGGAGCTCCAGGCAGAAACCTTCAGGACACCCCTACAACTGCAGGGAGGGGACAGGAGGGACTGGGGGCCCCAGCAAGTGGGGGGAGACAAAATATCTTGCCAAGGGGAAAAAAATATCTTGCCAAGGGACAAGAAACCTTTGAAGATTCACCACCCTGAGCATCCCTCCCTTCCTCACTGCTCTGGGAAATGCTCCATGGATGCTGTTTATCAACAGCATGGGATGCTTGCCCTGGGAAAGGGGCAGGCAAGGCTGGTGTCTCCAGCTGGCTGCCAGTCCCAGATCCAGGTCCACCAGGAATGCTTGGGGCTATGCAGCTCATGTCCCCCTGTGGGCACTGCATGTGTGAAGGTGCCACAGAGATGCCCACAGCCAGATGGAAGAGATCTGCACCCCTAAGGCACAGACAAGTGGCCTCTCCACACCAGCTTATCTCAAGGTTTCATTGCATGTTGTCAGAAACAGGCAGAGGAGGCAAACTCAGTCTGTGTGGGCCCTTTAACAGGGAGTGGAAATAGGAATAAAAATGGTCTAGAAGGTGACTTTGTGATTATTCCATGGACCAGGAGACTTGGAAGCAGTGCCCCCACAAGGGGTCCTGATCAGAGAGGAGCACAGGGGGCTCTGGCACAGCAAAGGCAGAACTGAAGTGGCCATAACAAGGATTGGCCCAAAGTGCAGCAGGAAAAGCAGGTCAGATCATGGAGGTCTGTCACAAAACCTCCCAAGGACTGGAGGTGTGAGATGTTGTGAAGCACAAGGACAGGATGAGCTCAGGTGGTTGCAACATGGGACCCACAAATTACACCAGAATTGTCAGTTTGATGGGCCAGTCACTTAAGAGTTGGACTTGATGATCCTTGTGGGTCCCTTTCAACTCAGAATACCCTGTGATTCTGTGACAATGTTATTCAGGAGGTCCTGGGTGGTTGGAGCAGTGGTGCTGGTTCTGCTGAGCTCTGCTGAGACCATCCTGTGCCTGTTCCCTCTGGACTCAGAGCTTCAGGATGGAGACAACACCCACACCCCCTCATCACTCTCTTTATTTACAGACACAACACCAGCTGGGGGTGTGGAGATGGGAAACGGCACCTTGTGAAGCATCTGCCCTCCCCAGCCTGCCCTCTGCCCACCACCAGGGCCTCGTGCAGGGGAAGGGTGGGTGGGCATGCAGGGCAGCCCACGGGCACCTCTCTGTGGCTCAGCCTCCTGTGCCTCTGGAATCATCTACTTCCACCTGCCGCCCACCATGGTCTTCCCACGGGCACCCTTGGACCTGGAAGGGAAGCAGAAAGGCATATGCAAAAAGGTGACCATGAAAGGAGGGGTGAGGTGGGTAGGGAGATGTCTCTGCTTGATGTTCACTGCCCTGTGGGATGAAGGTCTTCAACAGCCCCAGGTAAAAGCTTTGAACCTGACTCAGAGTGTTTTGGGACTCTGTGTGAACAAGCTCATGCATTTGCCAGGCATTTCTAAGGACACCCAATTCCCTTCCCAATTTTCTCCTCACCAAGAACCCTTTTGAGAAGAACTGGTGAGCTGGATCTCTGGCTGCAGAGGGATAAAAACAGCTGCAGGGTCCATCAGGACCCACCACGTCACTCTCCTTTACCAACATAGGGGGAACAGGCACTGCTTTGGGCAAGGGTTGGCAGAGAGGAGGAGGGGAAGGTTCAGGTGGACAGCAAAGGGCATTTCTGGCTTTGGCTGCCAATCCTTGGCATTGCCTGGTGCCTCAGCCCTGCTGCTGCCCTGCTGTCCCAGTGTCCATGCAGCACACACACAGTGGGAGACACACAGCACTTGGAAACCTCTGTACTCACCCTTTGCTGCAGGAACAGGCCATGTTGGGGAGGAGAGAAGAGAAGAGAAGAGAAGAGAAGAGAAGAGAAGAGAAGAGAAGAGAGAAGAGAAGAGAAGAGAAAGAGAAGAGAAGAGAAGAGAAGAGAAGAGAAGAGAAGAGAAGAGAAGAGAAGAGAAGAGAAGAGAGAAGAGAAGAGAAGAGAAGAGAAGAGAAGAGAAGAGAAGAGAAGAGAAGAGAAGAGAAGAGAAAGAAGAGAAGAGAAGAGAAGAGAAGAGAAGAGAAGAGAAGAGAAGAGAAAGAGAAGAGAAGAGAAAGAGAAGAGAAGAGAAGAGAAGAGAAGAGAAGAGAAGAGAAGAGAAGAGAAGAGAAGAGAAGAGAAGAGAAGAGAAGAGAAGAGAAGAGAAGAGAAGAGAAGAGAAGAGAAGAGAAGAGAAGAGAAGAGAAGAGAAGAGAAGAGAGAGTTGGTGGGAGTGGGTGGGAGATGGTGCTCCTGGCACAGGGGGAGCTGGGCATCTCCCATGTGAGTGGCAGGGTGGGGTGGGGATGTGAGAGCAGCATGGTGCTCCTCAGAAGGCAAACACCCTCCTCCACCCTCCTGTGAAGGGTTCCCCAGTCATGTGCAGGGCATGTGGAGTCAGGCTCCTCTCCCCCTGTGGGGCTGCACAACTCCCACAGCCCATGGGATTTTCCCTCCTGGACAAGCTGGGATCTCCAGCACTTTCCTGGGATGCTGGGCAGAGCCCCTGCAGGGATGGGAGTGGCTGGAAGCTGGAAAGACCTCACAGGACACAAAGGTCCCCATGCAGAGGTGGGGTCTCCCTGCAGCCCATGCCCAGCCAAAGCCTCTGGGGCAGGGGGAAGCTGGTGTGGTGGTGGGAGGCCATGGAGACCTGTCAGTGGGAGCAGAAGAGCAGGGACCAAAGTCTTTGGGTCAGACCTGCAGGTTTGTGAACACCAGGCACCAGTGGGACCAGAGGCAGGAGTGGGAAGGAGAGGAGGTGGCTCAGTGAGGGTGATAAGATACAGAGGGAGGGAACTGGGGCCAGGACAGCAGGAAGCTGGAGCTGGAAGGACAGCAGATGTTGAGGAAGGATGTGCAGCCTGCCCAGGGACTTACACTTTCTGGTGGTCACTGACACGGTTTCGGAGGACATTGATCTGCAAGAAAAAATGCAGGTGGATGGTGAGGTCTGGCAAAATGGCCATGCCTGGATGGGGATGAGGGTCAGGGTGAAGATGCATCACTGCTTTCTTTTTCCCAGCTGTTCTTGTGTGGGGTTTAGAATCCCAGAATAGTTTGGGTTGGAAGGGGCCTTAAAGCTCAACCAGTTCCACCCCCTCTCACGGTAGGGACACCTTCCACTAGACCAGGTTGCTCCAAGCCCTGTCCAACCTGGCCTTGAACAGGGCTGTGCTGTGCAGTGCCTGTTTCAGTGCCAAGCAGATGTCCCCAGGAGCTGGAAGGTCAGTGGGATAACCCACCTCAACTCCTGGAGAGGGAGCAGAAGGAACAGCAGGAACATGGAGGGTGAACCTCTCACAGAGGCCCTGGTGGCTCACCTCGTATTTCTGCCGCTTGAACTTTTCCTGCAGGTCAAACTTCTCAGCCTCCAGGTCACGGATGTTTTGCCATAGCTCCTTGGCCTTCTCCCTGTGGGAAGAGCCACCTGGTGACAGTGCAGGAAAAGGATGTGGCTCTGAGGGAGCTCAGTGCAGGGTTTGGGGCAGTGATGCCAACACCTCGCCTGCTCTGGAGGCTCCTTGTCCAGACAGGAATGTGTGACCAGGTGGTGATGCCAGTCCTACAAGTGGACCAGAGCCACCATGGAGGTCAGTGTGTATGAGGACATGCATGTCCCATGTGTGTGGGCCTGGCTCCCTCTGATGGCTGGTGCCATCAGCCACAGCCTGCATGGGTGGCCCAGCAGAGCCATGTCCCCAGTGAGGTATCACAGCCCATCTCCAGCTGTGCCATCACCCTCTTGTCTGGACTGCAAGCCCCAGGGATCTCTCCCCAGCCCAGGATCCTGCTCCAGACATCCCTGCTCAGAGCAGGATCCTGCCCCAGGAGGTGGGACCCAACCCAGAGCTCCTGCCCTGGACATCCCTCCTGCAGCCTGTGCTCACCTCAGCTTGTCTTCACTGAGGTGGTCGATGTTCAGGGGCTTCCGCCGTTCACTGAGGATCTTCTTCTTCTTCTCTCGCTCTGTTTGCTTCTTCCCACCCTTTTTCTCTGACTGAGGAAACCATCAGTTCATTGGAGGGAAGGAAATCTGCCCAACCTTTGCTCTACCCTATCCAAAGTTCTCCCCTCAACAATCTCAGCTTTTGGGACTCCAGAAACACATGAGGTCTTTGAGGAAATTTTGGCAATAGTGGACAAATACCCTTATCCCCATCCCTGTCCTTGTTCCCAAGGCAAGGCTGGAGCTGCCCTGCCCAGCAGAGCTGAGCTCCCAACAGCTCTGAGCTCCCAACAGCTCTAACCTCACTTTGGCCCTATAACCTCTGCTGTGACCCAAAAACGGTGACCCGACTTTCTGCTTTAAGAAACCACAGTCTACCAACACGGGGGTGAGGTCACCCCATGGTCAAGCCCTTCCCAGGGGCACCAGCAGCATCACTGGAAGCACCTGGGGTAGGATCACACCTTCTGCATGTAGCCTCCAAAATGCAGCATGTTGGAGAGGGCTTTCTTCTTCCTCTCCTCCTCCTCAGCCCTCTTTCGAGCCTCCTCTTCCTCTTTGCGAGCTCTTTCTTCCTGCCAGGGTCAGAAGTGAGGCAGGAGTGGATGAAGGGGCACTTCATGGACTGTCCTGCTCCCAACACACAGCTCATGCTCCCAGGCCCCCCAAGCCCACCCTGAGCCCCCCATTCCCAAGGGACACTCACGGCCATCCGGGCCTGGCGCTCCTTCTCCCTCTCGCTGCGAATCCGCTGCTGCTCCGCCCTCTCCGCTCGTCGCTTTTCCTGCAGAGGGAGAGGACGTTGGTTTGGACACCCCTGGGGAATCTGCATCCCCTCTGTCCCAAGTGGACAGTGACCAAGAGGGAGGTCCATTAGCCACCACAGCATCACAGTAGCCAGACCAGGGGCTTCATAGAATCATAGAATAGAATCATAGAATGGATTGGATTGGAAAAGACCTCCCAGATCATCAAGTCCAACCTTGGTCCAACTCCAGTCCCTTTACCAGATCATGGCACTCAGTGCCACAGCCAAGCTCAGCTGGAAAACCTCCAGGGATGGGGAATCCACCCCCTCTCTGGGCAGCCCATTCCAATCCCTGAGCACTCTCTCTGCAAAGAATTTCTACCTGATCTCCAACTTCAATTTCCCCTGGCAGAGCTTGAGCCCATCGTGCCCCCTTGTCCTATTGCTGAGTGCCTGGGAGAAGAGACCAACCCCCACCTGGCCAGAACTTCCCTTCAGGCAGTTCCAGACAGTGCTGAGGTCACCTCTGAGCCTCCTCTTCTCCAGGCTGAACACCCCCAGCTCCCTCAGCTTCTCCCCACAGCACTTGTGCTCCAGTCCCTTCTCCAGCCTCGTTGCTCTTCTCTTCTCAGTTGGATTGGAAGAGACCTCTGAGATCATCAAGTCCAACCCTTGATCCAACCCCACTGGGATCACTCTGGCACTGAGTGCCCTGGGCTGGTGATCACAGTGGGGTTGGATCAAGATGTGGTGGATTCTCTGTCCCTGGAGGTGTTTCAGAGGACACTCAGTGCCACATCCAGTCCCTTCTCCAGCCTCGTTGCTCTTCTCTGGACTCGCTCCAGCACCTCAATATCCTTTCTGAGCTGAGGGGCCCAGAACTGAACACAACACTCAAGGTGTGGCCTCATCCCAACCCTAATGCTTCCCAGGGAGAGAAATGAGGGAACAGCTGGAGCTGTGTCAGGGCAGGGTTAGGTTGGATCTCAGGAAAAGGTTCTTCCCCCAGAGGGTGGTGGGCACTGACCAGGCTCCCCAGGGCAGTGGGCACAGTCCCAAGACTGCCAGAGCTACAGGAGGGTTTGGACAACACTCTCAGGGACAGCACGGAATTGTTGGGGTATCCTGTGCAGGGCCAGAAGTTTGACTTTGATAGTCATTGTGGGTCTCTTCCAGCTGAGGAGATTCTATGGTACAAAATCTGGTTCAAACTTCAGGCTCTTTCCTGCATGGACATGGGATGTCCCAGGTCTTGGTGCCAGGACTGTGAGGAAGGGATGGTGGCTGCATGCCCACAGGGGAGGGGTGGCAGTAGAGATAGAGGCAGAAACGTACAATCCTGTCCTTGAGGGACAGGAGCTCCTCTTCCTCCTTCTTCCTGCTCTCAAAGTGGGCTTCGATGAGGGCCTGCAGTTCGTTCAGGTCCTTCTCCATTCGCTTGCGGTGAATGTCCTGCACAGGAGAGAAACAGGAACACTCCAGGAGTGGAGCCCCCAGGAGCTGTGGAGTTGCTGGGCACTCAGGGGGGAGCAACATGAGGGGATCTCCTTGTGGGAATGGGAACTGAGGGCACAACTCACATCAAAATCCAGTCTCTCTCCATCTGGGATTTTGGGAGGCACCAGGTTTGGCATGAAGACCCTGCAGTGGAAGGTGAACAGGAGGATGGGGGCCCTGCAGCATGTCCACCCAGCCCTCCTCCCCGAGCCTTACAGTCCCCAGGGATGGAGAGTGGGCACAGCTGCAGGACAGGCAATAATCCTCCTTGCTGGGGGTTGCCAGCTGGACAGTCCCCGAGGAAGGCCTGTGGCATTCCTGGGAAGTGCTCCAAGGTGTCCACATGGCTGGCATAACTCTGCAAAGCTTCAGACAACTTGGCTATGACGCTTTGCCAGCACCCTGGGGCTGGCAGCCAACCCCCTGCTCACCCAAAAGGGCACAGAGAAACCATGTGTGTGCTCCAGTGTGAGCTGGCACAGGGAGCTGCAGACCATCCTCATCCTCTGTGGGCTTGAGGGAGGGCAGGAGATGCTCAGCAGAGACACAAAGGGATGAGGAGATGATGGCTGAGAGCAGATCTGCCTCCCACACCACAGCATTCCGGGGTCCATGAGGACCCACAGGCTCCTGGCAGTGGCTCACAGCCCTGCTCCTTCAGGCAGGTGCTCTGTCCCTGGAATGCTGGCACTCATGCCATGGCCAGGAGCACACTGCAGATGTGCCATGGGCTCTGCATCCCAGGCTGGGGTGTACAGACTTTTTCCAGCAGCTGAGCTTCTCCCAAGGAGCACAGGAAATGTTTCAAAACTGCCTAAGGACCTCATTCTCAGGATCTCCCTCATGCTCTGTGTTTACCTGTCTGTTCCTCCCCCGTGTCTCTCCATGCCCCAGTCCCACCCTGTTTTCATGCTCTGGAGACCTTGTTGTCCCATGCCCTTTGTGGATCAGGGTGTTAAGCCCATCACATGGAACCTCTTCCCTGGCACAGCTCCCAACTCAGACCTTGCCCCAGAGAAAACACTCCAACACTTACTTGGGTTTTGGCTTCGATTCCCCTGCAGGTGCCCAGGAAGGAGCAGGACAGAAAGACAGAAAGGTCATTGTGACAGAGGCATTTCCTTTCACAGCTTGACCCAAACCCACCACCCTGAGCTGAGCTCCCCCTCTCTCCCAGCAGCACAGGCTGTGTTGGGGATCATCCTGCAGCAATGAGGTGCCCAGGTGTGTGCCAAGACCCCATCACACACTGATGCCCCTGGCTGGGCAGAGCAGTGTTTGGTACCTCCTCACACACGTGTAAGGACTGAGGGTGATACTTCACCTTCCCCAGGCTCCTGATCTCGATCCCCTTCTCCACCTGGGGACAACAAAGTCACAGAATCACAGAATCTGCTGAGTTGGAAGAGACCCACAAGGATCATTGAGTCCAACTCCTGACCCTGCACAGACACCCCAACAGTCCCACCATGTGCCTTGGAGTGTTGTCCAAATGCTCCTGGAGCTCTGGCAGCCTTGGGGCTGTGCCCACTGCCCTGGGGAGCCTGGTCAGTGCCCACCACCCTCTGGGGGAAGAACCTTTCCCTGAGATCCAACCCAGAACTGCCCTGGGGAGCCTGGTCAGTGCCCACCACCCTCTGGGGGAAGAACCTTTCCCTGAGATCCAACCCAGAACTGCCCTGGGGAGCCTGGTCAGTGCCCACCACCCTCTAGAGATAAAACCTTTTCCTGGTATCCAATCTAAACATCCCCCAACTCAGCTCCAGCTGCTCCCTCGAGTCCTGTCACTGCTCATGAGAGTGAGGAGGTTGGTACCTGCCCCTCCCCTGCCCCTTGTGAGGATGTTGAAAACCCACTGAGGTCTGACCTCAGTCTCCTCCAGGCTGAACAAACCAAACATAAATGATCCTTTGTGTCCCAGTGGCCAGCCCTGTCGTGCACCCTGCCCTGGACTCTGTGGGGTGGCTCATCCAGGCTGTTCCCCTCTGTCCCATGCCTGTCCCCACTGCAAACCTCAGCTCCATCCCTCCAGGATGAACTGGGAGAGAGCAGTAGGTCCCTGACAGACAAACCCCATTCACAGACAGACCAGGAGAGGCCAAGGTCCTCTCAAGCAGAAACCCAGACAAGTTTTGCAAGAGCTCATGCTGGGGGAGCAGCAGAGCCACCATTTCCTCCTCTGTTATGGGTGAATTTTTCTCTGGGCAGCACAAAGTCAGTCCTCCTGCTACCCCCCTGCCCTGCCAGGGCAGCTGTGCCCCATTTACTGCAGATTGTCAACCTTCAGCAGCAAATAAATTCAACACCAAAAACCCATTCCAAAGGCTCAGGGTGACTGAAATCAGGACTGAAATGGCCAACTCATCCCTCCTCTGCTCCTCCTTTACCTTCTCCTGATGCCTTCGTTTCATCTTCTTGTTCTGTTTCAAAAGCAATGGGGAGAATATGAATTAGGGCAACCACAGGGGAGTCCCCACACCCAAACTTGGGTGGGATCTGAGCCCACCCCACCAGCTGTGACAGCTGTGGGGTCACACATCAGGCCACCCCTCTGCTCCAAAGCCATCTCATGAACTCCAGTGCTCTTTAGGTGGTGACACACATCAGAGCATGACCCCAGTTCTGGACCTCCCCCAACCCCAAGGCTGTGGGACCCCTGGATGGAACAGGCTTGACTCATTTTGGACATTGTTTCAGAGGGCTGAACTCAAACCCATCAGCAACCAACAGGAAGGACAAACATCCTCGTGCTTGCAGGGCCAAGGCAGATCTGGAAAGGGCATCTCAGTTTTAGTGGACACCACAGATCTGGGGGGGAGCTGCCCCTCTGGGCCATTGGCCCCTGTCACAGACCATGCTGAGACACCCCAGACCCCACCTGGCACCCCACTGGGGCAGAGTGGGGTTCCAGTCAAGCCATGGGAGCTCATCAGCAAAGCCACCACTCACCTTCTGCCTTGGTTTCATTGGTCTCCTCCTCCTCTGCCTCCTCTACCTGTTCCTCCTGACCTGTGGGATAAGGGGCAGTGTGAGGCCCAGGGCCATTCCAGCTGGATCCCAACAGATCCTGGCACTTGGGCAGGACGGAGCTGACTGAGAGAGACAGCAGGGGAGGCACAACCACAGGAGAGAGAAACAGCAGCTAAGAAAGCAAAGGGCTTTGCTCTGACCTTTACCCAAGGGCTGCTCCGTGCTCAGGAAGGGAAAAAATAAAATAAAATCAATGAAATTAAAGGCTGTATAGCCACGTCTTGGCTTGTCCCTCATTCCCTCCTTACACCCCAGGAAGGGTGAGTGGCTGTGACTGGAGAACGTGCCTTCAGCACCTTCCCAATCTTATTTGTGACACTGTTGGAGCATTTTTCCACTGGAGGGAGCAGCGTCCCCACAAGAGTCTTCCTTTGGAGTCAGAGCTGTGCTGGGGCCCCGCAGGTCCTGAGAAGACTTGTGGTCCCACACCAAGACAGGGGGGAAGAAAAAGAAGATAGTAAAGATAACAAACCACGGGTGCATTCAGTTGGAAGGTGTAAGAGAGAAACCACGGACACAGGAGCAGATCCACTCACGACACAGAGAGAGGAGTGCAAGGAGCAAGAGAGAGAAGTGGAAGAATGAAAGAAAACCATTTCCCAACCAGGGAGAGGCAAAAGACACATTGACAGCAGCAGTGGAGAGATGAAATAAGAAAAGGGCAATAACTACCGTCCTCTTCCTCTATCCATTCTTCCTCTTCTGGGCCAGGGAGGAGGGAAAGGAAGAAGCTCAGAGTTAGTTGGATCCATGAAGCTGTGGAGCTTTGGTGTGCATGAGACAAGGACTCAAACACCTCAGTGCTTTGCCCTTTGTGCCTCTCTTTGCTTTTAACACTCAGCGTGTTCTGCTGTGCCTGGCAGTGCCTGAGGCAGCAAGAGGCTCAGCAGAGCCCAGCCCAGCCCAGCCCAGCCCAAAAGCCCAGCCCAGCTGTGCCCCAGAGCATTCTGTACACCAGGCTGAGGCAGATGGAGGTCTGTGCTTCAGCATCACTTACACACAGTTCCAGCTCCCACTGGGTTATTGGGCTCAGCCAGAACCCCTGTCCAGCATTTCCACCCCTGCTTTGAGTTAAGGGATCACTCTTGACAAAAGAGATTCTGGGGAAATTCAGTCTGGTTTTGATCCTACCAATGTTTCAGGTGAAGAAATCTTTAACATGGTTCCATCTGCCTTTCCTGGACAAGATTTGCCCACTGCACCCAAGGAATTAGCCCCCACAGCCCCCCAGGCAAACCACAGAACCCACAGCACTTGTCTCTTGGCCCTTGCAGGTAAACACTTACCTTCTTCCACATACTCCTCTTCACAGAGCCCACGTGGCACAGGAGAGAGAGAAGGGAAAGAAGATGCAGATTATTGAAGTTGCTGTGATCATTTTTTGGCCTCAGGGTGGCTGCAGGTGCCCCATGTCCTCTTACCTTCCTGCTCCCTGAAAAGCACAACACAAATATCTGCAGTTACACTGAGCTGCTGTGACCTGTGTGTCCATCAGGAGGGGAATTTGGATTTTCCTCAAGGATGTCTCTCCTTTCTCACAGCACCGTTGTGTGGGTGGCTGTAAGGGGGCAGTGGGGACAGGGACAAGACTGAGGTCACCCTGCAGGCTGTGAACAGCAGCAGTAGAAGGGCTTGAGTGACACTTTGACAGTGGTCAGTGCACACCACCAGTTTGCAGCTTGAGAAGATTGAGTGACCGTGGCCTGTCATCCCAGAAATGGGCATCTCTCATCCCACTTTTGCCCCAGTGTCCTTCCCTGACCTTGGGGGGGGGATGCACAGCCTGTGCCCAGGTGTGCCCATTGCTGACACATGTGAGTTTGTCATGGCATTGAAACACACAATAAGGATTCAGATCTGCTTTTTCTGTGGTAGATGAGAAGTAGGAGCTGTGTTCACACTGATCCCTGTACGTGTGTGGTGCAGATGTTGAGCCCCATCTCTCCAGGATGTCCCTCATGGCCCAGGAACCCTCACCAGCTAAAGCTGCTCTCAAATTTGGGCCCTGGGGAGGGTGTGGCAGCAGGACCCCATCAGCAACAGACTGGTGGCATCAGGTTTTCCCAGCTCTGTCTCCCTGATTTACACTGCAGCATTTTTAGTGTAGAAACCATCCCTTGTCCCATCTGTGTGTGTGGGCACAGTCCCTAACCCAAAACTCCCCCTTGCTGGGGGTCTGGCACTGCAGGTGGGCACAGGCTGGGGGGTTTCATGCTGACAAGAGGCAGCGCCCTCCCAATGGCACCTCTAAGCAACACAGAAACTCTGTGGGAAAGTGGGAATAAGGAGGAAGAAAAGGTGTTTAAAAACACACCACTTACTGCTCATATTCTTCAGTGGCCTCTTCAGTGTCCGACATTCCGGGTTATCTAACACAGGCCAAGGCACATTGGAAAAAGGGAGGGTTAGAGCTGAGATAAGGACAAGCACAGCCTGTCCTCCAGTGCCAGGACATGGGCACAGGGATGCTGTGTCTCCCCAAAGCACTTGGAGCTGTCCCCAGCTGGGCTGTGAGAGAGTTATCTCAGCAGAGATAAGGCTCCCCCTCCCCTCCTGTCCCAGAATCACAGCTCACCCCAAACAGGAGGCAGGAGATGAGACACAGCCTCACACAACACTGATAACTCTGTCAGGAGCCCAGGGCACAGCTCCCCTCTCCTCAGCCCTCTCAGGGGGCTGGATTTCATCAAGGGGCAGGAAAATCACCCCATTAGAATGGTCAGCTTGTTTTGCTTCCTAGCTATTCTTAGCTCAGCCGAAACTTTCAGGGACAGATCTTTATCTCAGATTTACAGCCCTGCACAAGGCACAGCACAAGAGCTCGGGGAGAAATCCCAGCCCAGCCCTGAGAGTGCTCTGGGAAGAGGCAACCTGTGCTCAGCAGGAGCATTTCTCTCCTGGTACTGGCCCTGAGCCTGAGATCAGCTAAGAGGGATAATTCACAGTCTGGTTTAGCAACAGGGAAAAAAACTCTGCAGAAATCACCATGCTCGTGCTCTCAGCACTTTGTCTCACTCCCAGCTGTGGTCAGGAGGACTTTGCTCATCATCCCACCTCATCTAACCTTCACCCAACTGTGAGGTCTGCATGGACCAGCCCCATCCCTGGGCATCCTGGAGCAGCCCAGAGAATCACAGAATCATAGAATGGATTGGGTTGGAAAAGACCTCCAAGATCATCCAGTCCAACCCTTGGTCCAACTCCAGTCCCTTTACCAGATCATGGCACTCAGTGCCACAGCCAAGCTCAGCTGAAAAACCTCCAGGGATGGGGAATCCACCCCCTCTCTGGGCAGCCCATTCCAATCCCTGAGCACTCTCTCTGCAAGGAATTTCCTTCTGATCTCCAAGTTAAATTTCCCCTGGCAGAGCTTGAGCCCATCATGCCCCCTTGTCCTATTGCTGAGTGCCTGGGAGAAGAGACCAACCCCCACCTGGCCAGAACTTCCCTTCAGGCAGTTCCAGACAGTGCTGAGGTCACCTCTCAGCCTCCTCTTCTCCAGGCTGAACACCCCCAGCTCCCTCAGCCTCTCCCCACAGCACTTGTGCTCCAGTCCCTTCTCCAGCCTTGGTGCTCTTCTCACTTGGGTTGGAAGAGACCTTGGAGATCATCAACCCTTGATCCAACCCCACTGGGATCACTCTGGCACTCAGTGCCCTGGGCTGGTGATCACAGTGGGGTTGGATCAAGACATGGTGGATTCTCTGTCCCTGGAGGTGTTTCAGAGGACACTCAGTGCCACCTCCAGTCCCTTCTCCAGCCTCGTTGCTCTTCTCTGGCCCCGCTCCAGCCCCTCAATCTCTTTCCTGAACTGAGGGGCCCAGAACTGAACACAACACTCAAGGTGTGGCCTCCCCAAGGCAGAGTCCAGGGCAAGAATCACTTCCCAGAGCATCAGCCCCATGCCCTGCCCAGCCTGTGCACTGCTCATGCTCGTGCCAGACCTCAGCAGAGCTGAGATGCCTGAGGACAAGGCAAGGCAGCTCTAGAAATAACTTCCATGTGCTAAACCACCTGTTCCCAGGGCAGTGCTGCTTCACTTCTGCTGCCTTGAGTCTGGGAACAACTGGGCCTGGCTACATCTGCTGAGCATTTATTACCCAGGATGGGTAGGACAGGCCTCAGGATTGCTTATTCAAGATGCTGAATTCCAGGGTTGGAATCCTCAGGCATGGGAAAGACATTACAGGAGGGGTGTCTGGGCACACCCACAGCTCCAGGGGTTGTCAGATCTCACTTCTGAGCAATGACTCACAAGGGGCTTTTGGAGACACATGAAGTCAGAACTCAGGCCCTTCTGCCTCAGGGTCACCTCCTGCTTCTTTCCTCACGGTTCCCTTTCTTTTGATGCATCTGGGGCTTGGCCCTAAGCACTCCCTGCAGCACCATCCCCTCCTTCTCCTTTCCCCTCAGACATCAATTCCTGGCCCTGCTTTGCCCAGGGCCCATTGTGGTTCTGAAATCTCAAGTTTGGCCAAATCTTTTATGTGGCCTCCAAGCACCCAAGACTCCATGTGGTCCTCTCACAACACCCAAGACTCCATGTGGTCCTCTCACAACACAGGAGTAGAGGGCCCCTCCTGGCCATGACAGTGCAAACATGTGAGAGTTTATTCCCATATTTCCAATCCTCTCCTCTCTCATACATCCCTAAACTCCACAGAGCAGAGGGAACAGCACCAAACTCAGGACTTTCAAGAGGGTACACAAGAAAAAAGTGTCCCTAGGAAATATTTATCCAGCATCTGCCCAAAATCAAACAAACCTTTCCATTAAAGCTTGGAAATCCTCCTTGGATAGAATTGTAAGAACCCAGGAGATGCATTACAGAGTTAAAGAGGAAACATTGCACATATTATTGACTGCAAAATGCTCCCATCATTTGGTGTGTATTAAGCAACCCAGATATTCCTCCCACTCCTTAAAATCCCCCTCCCCTTTAGCTCAGGGCTGGCTGGTCACACCTCTGGGGCTGAGTTGATCCTCTGTGGTCCAGATTCTCTCCTTTTCTCCAGGCTTCCCACACATGGAGCTCCCATTTCCCACTGTTTGTTCCAGTGTGGGTCATGTCACTGCTCCAGTTCTGCTTGGCAGGGCAGCCCGTGCCCAGGAGCATCCCACCCCTATCCCACCCCTATCCCACCCCTATCCCCCTCCTATCCCACCCCTATCCCACCCCTATCCCACTGCTATCCCACTCCTATCCCACCCCTATCCCACCCCTATCCCCTCCTATCCCACCCCTATCCCACCCCTATCCCACCCCTATCCCACTCCTATCCCACCCCTATCCCACTCCTATCACCCTCCTATCCCACCCCTATCCCACTCCTATCCCACCCCTATCCCACTCCTATCCCACTCCTATCCCACTCCTATCCCACCCCTATCCCACCCCACAGGCTGCCAGTGAGCCAGGGCCAGGCTGGCCCAACTCTGCCACGGGCATCACATCCCTCCTGTTCCCTCCAGAGACTCAGGGAACAGGGATCTACAAGATTCCCCCTGGAATCCATCACAGCCACCTTGACACATACTGGGGTGGTCCAAAAGGCATTGGGTCCTGGTGTTTTCCCCTAATGCCTTCATGGCAGAAACACATCTCAGAGCAAGGGGCTGGTGGGCACCGGGACCCCCGAGCCGCATCACTCGCGGGGCTGCAAACTCTGCCCTTGCACTGAGCATCCGCCCCCGGGGGCAAGGCTGCCCCAGCCTTACCTGTGCCGCGGGCACCGGGCAGCTCCCAGCGAGCCGAGGGGAAGCCGATGGGTGTCTGGGAAATGCTCTTGAGGGGCAGGAGGCTTTAAGGGGGCTCCAGCGCCCACCCCGGGGCGGGCAGCGCCGGCAGGAATGTGCCCGGCGCCCAGCGAGGAATGCAACACTTGCGAGCTGCTATTTCGGCAGCCGCGGCCGCTGCCCCCTCCGCCGCTCCCCCTTCCCCCCCTGGAGCCCATATAAGCCCAAGCTATTGTGTGGCCTCAAGAGATTTGCTATTTTAAACCGTCCGGAGCGAGATACGTGAGTGCCCGAGGGGCTGACACAAGCCAGCCCAGCTGTCACCCAGCGCTGGGGACGCTGATAAGGCAGCGCGGCCACGAGTGGAGCAGCAGACCCTCCCTGGTACCCCTGGCAACCCTCACTCAACCCCTGGCACCGAGCTGGAGATGCTGGAATGAGAAGGGAAGAGGCTCAGGCTGCTTTTACCCTCTCAGGACATTTTTGCAAAGTGCTCCTGACCATAGCTGGGATGTGCTGAGAGTATGATCATTTCTGCAGGGTTTTTTTCCTTCTTGCTAAACCAGGCTGTGAATTAACCCTTTTTCACTGATCTCAGGCTCAGGACAAGTACCAGGAGAGAAATGCTCCTGCTGAGCCCAGTTTGCCTCTTCCCAGAGCACTCTCAGGTTTACTCCTCGTTGGGAAAAGGGGAGTGAACATTTCTCAATCCCAGCCCAGGAGCAGGTACCAGGAGTGTCTTAAAAAGAGCAACTTTTATTAGAAAAAAAAAAAAAAAACTAAAAGAAAAAAGGCACAGAGTAAAAACCAAGTCCTTTCCCAAGCCCAACAAGCAAGATCAGACCCAGGGGCGGCAGCAGCAGAGCCCCACACCGAATTTATCACCTCAGTGGCTGCTCAAGGCACAGCCCAAGCCCATAGAATGGCCCCAGCACAAGGACTTGAGCCCCTTGCCCATGGCACCCTAAAGCCAGCCTTGAGAGAGCATCCTGCATCTCTGGGGGTGGGCTCTCAGAGCAGGCTCAGGGGCTTGCACAACCCTGGGCAAGGGGCTCAGCAGAAGGGCATGAGGCAAAGGGGGCCCAGCACAGGGTGCTCAGCTCCAGGCAACCCCCACAATGCCAGCCCACCCTCCCTGTGTCACTGAATGAGAGGGGTCACTGCTTGTAGGGGCAGGGGAGTCACAGACAAGGACAGGTCTCTGGTACAGCTGGTTGCTGGGGAGAAGCACCCAGGGCCATCAGGTCTTCCCTTTCCCCATGAGGCATTTCTGAGCTCCACCAGCACCTGTAAGACTTTACAAACACCATTTGTCTTTGGTTGGGGCCCTCTGGCAGTGACAGTCTGGGAGGGGGGGCGACATCTGCCTGCCCCACCTCTACCCCCTGTGGGTCAGAGAGCAGGGGTGGACATGTCCATGGCTGTGCAGCTGAAACTCCCTTGGCCAGGCAGCTTCTTGCCCCACTGGCACCTTCCAGCTGCAGGGGAGGTGTGTGGGCTGCTCCCCTGTGCCAGGGCAGTTATGGGGCACAGGCAGAGATCAGGAGCAGAACACCAAAATGTCGTGGGAAAACAAGACCAGAGTCTGACTTCAGCATTGCAAGGAGCCTCCAGGCCTGGACAACCCCAGACAGGCAGTGAGTGAGGTCCAGGAGCAAGGGAGGCTCCTCCAGCCTTCTTCCTTCCCATCCCACCAGCAGAGGACCCCGGTGGTCCCCGTGGCACGGGGGACTCCTGGCAGTGGGGCTGTTGGATGGTTGGGTAGGGCTGGGCTTTGTTCTTCAGAGTGAGCCAGTTGTTGTTCCCAGATCATGCTGGTTTTATTGCAACTGGAAAAGAAAGAGAGAACCAGTGAGGCTGCAAACCCCCCAAAGGCAGCTGCTTTAACCAGGGCCCAAGAGGGGATGGGGTGGATGGGCATCCCCCTAAATCCCACCACATGCCATTCCCCTTCTTCTCCCAGACCACACTCCTGGCCCTTACAGATGGCTCCAATTGTCTCCTCCTGCTGCCTCCCCCAAGTCCTGGGGTCCTGATGACCCCCATGTTCCCTCTTCCCCACAGCCTGGTTTTCTCCTGCCCCATGAATGATGCAGCAGCAGGCAGGGCCTGGCTCTGCCCCTGGCTCAGAGGATGCCCCAGAGCAGTTCCATGTCTACCTTGGTGTCTCCAGGGGTGTCTCCAAGCTGCTTTATCCAGACATCACGCTTTGACAGGCTGTGGATTTTCCTGATTTCCTGCAAACAGGAGAGTCATGAGTGGCACAGGAGGGTGTTCTCCATGCACCAGGATCGTGTTTGCCTTGATCTGACTTTAACCAAACCTCAAAGCACACACTGTCCAGGTAAAACCAGCCAGCTTTGAGATGCTGCACCTGACAGACCCTCAAAACCAAGGGCAGCTCCATCCCACAGAGAAGGAGCAGGTGTTATTAGAGGAAGACTGATCAAGGAGCTGTGAGCTTTGCCCAGGAGTGACCCCAGGAACAAACCCTCTCCTGGCAGACACTGAGCCAGCACAGCCACCCAGTGCAGACAGGTCTGGGCAGAGCTGATCTCTGCAGCTCAGCACTGGGGTGCCCAGGCTTGCCTTCCCTGGCTGTGGGGCTGGGCTGGAGCTGCCCCTCCTGGTCCTGTGCCCAGGGGCTGCAGGAAACTCTGCTCAAGCAGTGGCCAAACAGCTCATTGCTGCAAGCAGTGATACCTGCCCAGGATTCCCTGAGCCTTTCCAAGAACAGCAAAACCACCCTGAGGCCAAAGGCTCTTCTGCCCATCCCTGTTGCATCCATGTCCATGGAGCAACCACAGGGGCAAAATGATGATCTCTGAGGTGCCTTAGCTGGGCATTGAGCCCCCACAGCCACAAGACACCCCATTTTGGGGGGCTGGGATACACATGGGGGTGCAGATGACCCCAGACCACACATGCATCCGGACCTCTCAGGGCACACACAGGTGTCCAAGCCCCTCAGAGAGCAGTGCCAAGGAACTGAGGATGGGTGGCCTCTGGGTCAGAGCTAATCCTCCAGGCCCTGGTGGAGATGGGATCATGCTGGGGTGATCTCTCACAGACTTGACAGGGTCAGGTACCCCTGCATGTCCTGAGACACACACCCAGCTGGTGTCTGCTTCTTCCTCACCCCATCAAGGGCTGGGATCAGCTGTCTCAGGCATTTTGGGCTTGGGATCAGGGCACAGCAGAAAGTAGAGCCCCAATATCTCACTGTTGTGGCCTTGCAGCACCCAGACCTCCAAACCTGGCTAAACTCCTCTTAAACACTTTAATAGGTCCAGCCAAGGGTTCATCCATCCCTCAGTCCCCACCACCCCAGATGCAGGACCATGTCCTGTCAGGGTGCCTGGTCTCAGGGCTCTTGCCCAAGGTGTTGGCACAAGCTGGTACCTTGCCATTTTCCTCCCTGGCAGGCTCCTGAGCTCGGCTGATCCACAGATTAATGCGGGATGTCACCGATCCTGGGATCTTCAGGTTGTCCTGTGACACAGAGAGGGGCACCAGGGCTGCAGCACCAGCTCTGCCACTGCCCGAAGGTAACCCAGGACAGTGCCCAGGGCACGGGGAGCCTGAGCAAAGCTGCAGCAGGCAGAGACCAGCCCACACGCTGGCACCACCCCAGCTCCTCAGATACCAGTAGATTGGCACGAACCCACACACTGAGGGAGGAGTTTTGGTGCCCGAGCCCAGCCCCGCCTGGCACCGCTCACCAAGTGCTGCCACTGCCCTGCATCCTGGCAGCAGCCTGCCAGGCTGTGTGGTGGCACCCAAAGAGGAAGATTTGCCCAAAAAGCCACTGCCTGCCCTGGCACAGGATGCTGCTGGGTGGGAGATCATTGCTCAGGGCATCTCCTGCCTTTACCTTCCCAACCTGCATCCTGCCAGGCTCTGTGTTGGCACCCAAAGAGGAAGATTTGCCCAAAAAGCCACTGCCTGCCCTGGCACAGTGTTGGGGTGCCAGTGTGTGTGGATCTCCTAAGGTCTGAGGTAATTAATGAATGCACCCTTAAGGAGCAGAGAACCAGCTGTAGAATGTGGGATACCTTGTAAGCAGTAGGATCTTTCCATGTGTTTTAGGTGAACTGATGAACCAATAGTATCATGACATTGGATACAAGAGTATGTAAAAAGTGTGGCTGTAATTAAACTCTTAGTTAAGCCTTCTGATGGAGCCTCCTGATGCTGCTGTGCCTGAGCTCTTCTGACCGTCATTAACCCACCCCCCTTAACCCTACAAAGGGTGACCCCCATAGCACAGGACGCTGCTGGGAGGTCCCTGCTCGGGCCAGCTCCTCCCTTACCTCCCAGACCCGCATCCCAGCAGCAGCCTGCCAGGCTGTGTGTTGGCACCCGGAGAGGAAGATCTGCCCAAAAGGAGGTCCTTGCTCGGGCCAGCTCCTCCCTTACCTTCCTGAGCGCCAGAGGCTCAGCCTTGCTGGGCGCACTCGCCTCGAAGAAGCTTCGCTTGCTGGCGACGCCCTCCGAGGAGAGCAGGCGGCTCTTCTGCACCGGCACGGAGGATTTCACCCCCTCTGAGCGCTGGGAGGAGACAGGAGCGTCAGTGCTGCCCCCCAAAGGGGTGGAAAGCAAAGTGCTGCTGCTTCTGGCTCGCACCCTGAGCCCCTCGGGGTCTGCTCCCTCCCTGCCCATCCCCAGCTCACAGCCCTGCCCCACTGCTCCCCCAGCAGGACTGTGCAGCATCACCACGACCTTCCCCAAGGCAAGAAGCAACCTGGTCTAGTTGGAGGTGTCTCTACCACGGCAGGTGGTTGGAATGAGATGATCTTTAAGGTCCTTTCCAATTCAAACCATTCTGTGGTTCTGTGATTCTCTGCTCTTAGAACCCTGAGGCCAAGTCCTTTTTCTGCCTGGGGCCACCTTGTTCAGCCCCATCAGCTCTGGTGTTCAGTGCAGCTCAGTCCCTCCTCTTCCCACTCAGCTCCAGGCCACTCTTCTCCCTCTCCCCACACATCCCTCCCACCCCACCCTGATCATGCCAAGTGGTTTTGGTACCTGCACAGCTGAGTTGTACTTTTCCAGCTTCTCCCCAATGGTGCTGCTGCTGCCTGGGATCCTCAGACTTGCACTGGTGAAGAAGAGGGAAGAGTTGAACAGTCCCCTCAGAACCTCCTGGACTCAGCCCATGCTCCTGGGACACTGCACTTGGCAGGAGGAGACCCCGTGTCACCCAGGCACTCCTGCATCCATGTGCCAAGTGAACCCAGGCAGCTCATTCCCTGCTGGTGATCAAGTCCTCTGAGTCTCACCATCTTCCTTGGGCCACACTGTACATGTCTGAGCTGCTCAGCTTGCCCTGCCTTCACCACTGCCAGCTCTGAACTGCATCCTCCCAATACCAGTATGGGTTTGCCTACAGCACAGGTGTCCATAAGCCCCCCAGCCCCTGCCCTGCACTCAGAGGTGGAGAGGACATCCTATCACCTCCCTGAGTTCACACCTCAGCCCTTTGTTCCTCGAGTTTTTAAGCCACTTGGCCAAACCTTCCCATGGATATGTGGAAGATCCCATGATCTGTCCCCCAAACCCAGCTCATGTTTCTCAGGGACCTGCATGGTGTGTTTTGATGTCCCCATGGATGGGACCCTGTTGTGGTGCTGCACCACTTGACACAACCACTCCTGTGCAGACATGAGCAATGACATGAAACTACATGACCCAGGAGACAGCAGGGGCTTGCTGGGGGATCTTGGAGAAACCTGGGCTCTTGGAAGATGTTGGAACTAGATCTTTAAGGTCCCTTAAACCAGCCTGTGATTCCATGATCTTGTACAGATGCAAGCTGCACATTGGACATTGTCCTGTCCTCTGCCTGGTCAGCCCTGGGGACCAAGGACCAGCAGACCTTGCCAGGGCACTCACTGACTCCCAGGTCCCATCACCTCCTCCTCCTCCTCCTCCTCCCTTGGAAAACAGAGGATGACAATTCCTGCCCAGCAAGACCAAAGTAACACAAAGAGAGGTGCTGACCTCCTTGTCAGAGGACTTTGGTTTTCTTCTTTCTGCTTTTTTGAGATGATCTGCAAGACACAAGGAGAGGAGACACCAGAACCAGTTTTGGTTATCAAAGATAAGCACAGGAGCAACTATCTCCCCCATCTCCCCCAGGTTCCAAGCAAGCTCCATTTGCACCCACACCAGAGCTTATCTCAGATCTCAAAGCTCCCCAGACCAAAGACTCTGAGTAGTGATAAGAGTTTTATTCCCAATAAAGCCCCATGAAAGTCAATGAAGTGCAGCCAGTCAGTCCTGACCCACAGCAGGGAGAGTCTCAACAGCCCTTGGTTTTCTCAGCCTTTCCAATCTCTTTGTCCCAGAGATCTTCCTTGGGTGGCTGAAATTAAAGATACTTTCAGGGTTGTAACAAGGCACAAGAAGGAGGATGGATTTTGTTTTTATCCTGTGCTTTCAGATAAGACCAGAAAGGCTGAAATGTGGATTCCTGTGACTCTGGAAGTTCGGAGGACAATGAGCTCCCTGTTTTTTCACCACTTCCCATGAGATTCCTGGCCAGCACAAAGCCAGGAACGTGGGCATGTTCCTCATCACGGGCCTTTGGTCAGACACAGAGTAGGAAAATGAAGGGAAGATCGGAGCAGAACTGCAATGCCCAGACCAAGAGTGGATTCTGAACACATTTTTGGGAACAGACTCCTTTGGGAACAGGTTGCCAAAGCAACCCTTCCTTGCCTCCATCCTCCACTGCCTCAGTGGGGGTCCTGCCCCACCTTCTTCATCTCTTACCCGAAATGAGACGGTTCTTGGGCTGGTTCGCCTGATGGAGCTGCTGTAGGTGACATGAGTTGGAGAAGGCTCTGGCTTTTCTGCAGCTTCATCTTGTGTGGGAGACAGTTGTATAACCTGCTTTGAGGGATTCCTGGACGGCTGCTGAGGGAAAAGCCAACATCAGCTACACCCCTGCAGAGTCTGCAGAGAAGGCTGAGGTGCAGAGAGCAGAGCAGCCAGGCTGGGAACTGCTTTGGAGGCAGGACATCCTCCAAACCTTGGCTGCCTCACCCTCCAGACTTTGGCTGCCTCACTTGGATATGCAAAGCCCCAGACACCTCTTCAGTGAAACCGTGGTGTCACTACAGGTTTGCTGGAGAAGGTGATCAGAACAGTGCAGGCAACAGAGGGAAAGGAGATGGTGGGACCCTTTCCAGCACCTCCTGAGACCCTGTCCAGCACCTCCTGAGACCCTGTCCAGCACCATTGGGACCCTGTCCAGCACCTCATGGGACCCTGTCCAGCACCTCATGGGACCTATCCACGACCTCGTGGGACCTGTCCCCATCTCATGGGACCCTGTCCAGCAGCTTGTGGGACCCTGTCCAATACCTCCTGGGACTCTGTCCACCACCTCCTGGGACCCTGTCCACCACCTCCTGGGACTTATCCATGACCTCATGGGACCTGTCCACCACTTCATGGGACCCTGTCCAGCGCCTTGTGGGACCCTGTCTACCATCTCACAGGACCCTGTCCACCCTCTCATGGGACCTTTCCCACCACCTCCTGGGACCCTGTCCACCACCTCGTGGTTTGCAGCTCTCAGAAAAACCTTCACAAAATCCCTCAGGTCCTGATTCCCTCCTGGGACTTTTGGGCTCTCCCTCTCTCTGCTGTCCTTCCAGCACCCAGGACCTTGCCCCCCGAGGCTCTTTGTCCACCCTGCTCACCTGCTGGTCCAGCGGTGAGGTCACCCCCGGGGCTGTTTTCTCCTCTGCGCTGCGGCTGCCCTGCCTGGTCAGGATCTTCACCTCCCGGAGCCGGCAGCCCCCGAGCTCGGGCGGTGTCCGCTGCTGCAGCTCCCTCTGCTCCTTCCTCTGCTCCCCGCGAGGTGTCCCCACACCTTGTTCTTCTTTGTCCCGGAGCCGCCCCCTCACCACCACCTTCCTCTCTGCGATGGGCTCCGGGTGCTGCTCTCCTGGTGGGTCCGCCCTGTCCTTGGCTGCGTCCTGATCCCTCTCTGCAGCCCCGATGCTCTCCCGCCTCACACGTGACTGTGTCCCTGCCTCTGGGTGGCTTTCTCCTGGCTCCTTCTGCTCCTTCTCGTGCTTCAGCTTGTCGGAGACAAGTGGCAGACACCTTGGCCGTCTCCCTTCCTGCGTCTTCTGCACCTCCGGGAGCTTCTGCTCCTCCCCGTCCTCCACCGGCTTCACCAGGGATTGAGGTCTAGAGACAACGTGGGAGGCAAATCTCAGCACCCCAGCACCAGAGGGGTGACTTTCATGCTGCAACTGAGGCAAAATACTCTGAAGGGGGACATAAAAGTCCCACCAACACCCTGGAGTTCTCCAATCAGAGCAGCACTTGCAGCCACACCCATCCCCAGGCCCCCAGCTCAGCTCTTCAACAAAATTGGATTAAAAGTACTTCTTTTTTTCACCAGCATCCACCAAGTCCTGTGCCAAGGAGGGGCAGACTCAGGGCAGTGTGCTGGGTCTGCTGCTGGATGAGAAGTGTGTCTGTGGCTCTTCACTGGACCAGGAAAAAATCCCACATTCTGTAATTGTGAAGTGTTGGTTGGAAGTCAATGAAGTCCAACCACAGTCACAACACAACCTGTTAAACAGTTGTTTCCCCTCCTTCCCAAACAGGCAGACAAGCACAAGGTGTGGGAAGGGGCAGAAGGACACCTGGGAAGGGGCAGAAGGACACCTGGGAAGAGGCAGAAGGACACCTGGGAAGGGGCAGAAGGACACATGGGAAGGGGCAGAAGGACACCTGGCCAGGGCCATGCAGGTGGTCTCAACACAATCTCCAGACCATAGAAGGGGGTGGGATAATATTTGCCCTCCTCCTGAATTGCAATCACCACATGGGCAGCCTGTGCCAGAAAGGGAGGGGAGACTTACCCTGCCCACCCTATACCCATTAGTCATGTCCAACCCCTACCCAACCCAAGGAGCCCAACTCCATCCTGCCTGAAACACAGAGAAACCTCTCTGGAGCACGAGTCTCACTGTGAACACAATCCATCTAAGTATTGGACATTTCCAGGATCAGTTCAGAACATGGGTCAGGCTGTGTAAGGTCAGCCTGGTCCCAAAGCACCTCCAGATCCCAGCTCCCTGCAGCCAGGGGCTTTGGGAGCACCACTGGAAGGTCCTTGGGTCACCTCCCCACTTCAGCAAAGGTCACACAGCAGCACTGCAAGGTTGAGAGGAGGAGGACACCCAGGCTCTGCATGTCCTGCTCACCTGCCCTGCAGAGGTGGGAGCCTCTCACCTGCTGTAGATCCCACCAGGGCATGGCCAGCACCCACCTGAGCTCAGCCCTGGCACCAGCCCTCACCCCAGGGGCTCCCTGTGCCACAGGACACGTTGAGGGCCATGACTGAGCCCACCAGAGACATCCCACTCTTTATTCCTCCTGTAGAGCTCATCTTTCTGCCCAAACTCCAGCTGGACCCCAACTGTCCCCACATCTCAGCCCATGCCCATCCAGGAGAGACTCCCACCAACTGCAGCAGCAGGTTGAGAAAAACAAGCCAGCAAGATAGGAGGCATCAGAGCCAGGAGCAGGACAGATGCCAGCAGGACCCCACAGACCTGCTGGAAGCTGGACTGGTGTCCTTCCCAGGGCTGGGAGGCTCTTCATCCATCGATGTGGAGGACAGAAGGTTCCGGTGCCTTCGCCGGCGCTCTCTTTGCTGCTCTTCTTCATCCTCGAGGGTCCTCTGCCTGGCCAGGCTGTTTGGGGTGAAACACAAGGACATGGGGAGGTTGTGTCCTGCACTGGGAGTGGGCAGCCAGACAGGAAGAAAGACTGAAACACACACTGGGCAAGGCCAAAGGGCTGGTGGAAGTTGCCCTGCGTGGGGTTGGAGGAGAAGGAGGCCAACATGAGCCAAGTGTCACAAAATGTTCTCATTCCACCCAGCTGCACAGGCATTTCCCAACACAAGCACTTGACTTTACAACTCCTAATTTCTGCTGCTGGAGAGAGCTCTCATTCAAAAGGAATCCCTACATTAAGCAAACCTTCTGGAGGGCAGATATTGAACCTGTAACTCGGCAAGACCAGGACCCAAAAGCCACCACACAGACCTCAGCCACGTGAACTGGGAGGGTAACCACTTAGTGGTAGAAGATTGTAGCCCAAAAGCAAGTTGTGGCAATGGCAATTTAGTTTTTATAGGGCAAAAAGCCTCAGGTGCAAAAGCAGCAAAGGCTGAAGGCAACTGCTGAGTGCTCTGCCAGGGTACAGGGTTGGCAGGAGCTCCTCCTTCTCCCTGCATGTGGATGGAGTGGGTATTGTTTATGGTCACAGATTGTACCACAAAGGCAAGGGTTGTAACCATCTCTGAACGTTTTGTTTTGCACAAGCCAAAGGCATGTGGGGGATGGGGCCAGAAAATGCCACCCGGAATAAAAGGTTGCCTGGAAAACACCAGCTCTCCTGTCCTTCCTCTGTGCCAAACCTGCCCACCCTCTGTGCCAAACCTGCTCACCCTCTGTGCCAAACCTGCCCACCCCCCGTGCCAAACCTGCCCACCCTCCGTGCCAAACCTGCCCACCCTCTATGTCAAACCTGCCCACCCCCCGTGCCAAACCTGCCCACCCTCTGTGCCAAACCTGCTCACCCTCTGTGCCAAACCTGCCCACCCCCCGTGCCAAACCTGCCCACCCTCCGTGCCAAACCTGCCCACCCTCTATGTCAAACCTGCCCACCCCCTGTGCCAAACCTGCCCACTCTCTGTGCCAAACCTGCCCACCCTCTGTGTCAAACCTGCCCACCCTCTATGTCAAACCTGCCCACCCCCTGTGCCAAACCTGCCCACTCTCTGTGCCAAACCTGCCCACCCCCCGTGCCAAACCTGCCCACCCTCTGTGCCAAACCTGCCCACCCTCTGTGCCAAACCTGCCCACTCTCTGTGCCAAACCTGCCCACCCTGTGTGTCAAACCTGCCCACTCTCTGTGCCAAACCTGCCCACCCTCTGTGCCAAACCTGCCCACCCCCCGTGCCAAACCTGCCCACCCTCTGTGCCAAACCTGCCCACCCTCTGTGCCAAACCTGCCCACCCCCTGTGCCAAACCTGCCCACTCTCTGTGCCAAACCTGCCCACCCTCTGTGTCAAACCTGCCCACCCCCCATGCCAAACCTGCCCACCCCCCGTGCCAAACCTGCCCACCCCCCGTGCCAAACCTGCCCACCCTCTGTGCCAAACCTGCCCACTGGCTGTGCCAAACCTGCCCACTCTCTGTGCCAAACCTGCCCACCCTCTGTGTCAAACCTGCCCACCCCCCGTGCCAAACCTGCCCACCCCCCGTGCCAAACCTGCCCACCCCCCGTGCCAAACCTGCCCACCCTCTGTGCCAAACCTGCCCACTGGCTGTGCCAAACCTGCCCACTCTCTGTGCCAAACCTGCCCACCCTCTGTGTCAGACCTGCCCACTCTCTGTGCCAAACCTGCCCACCCCCTGTCCCAAACCTGCCCACCCTCTGTGCCAAACCTGCCCACCCCCATGCCAAACCTGCCCACCCTCTGTGCCAAACCTGCCCACTCTCTGTGCCAAACCTGCCCACCCCCATGCCAAACCTGCCCACCCTCTGTGCCAAACCTGCCCACTGGCTGTGCCAGAGCATGAGCTGTGTTGGAAAATATTTTTATTGGCTGGATTGAGCTTTTCCCCACAGTTTTCATTCACCAACAGCCCCTCAAACACACGCAGCTCCCAGCACCACAGCAGAGCCCTCCCTGCACAGATGCCACCCCAGAGCCTCATGCCAGCTCTGTCCCTGGCATTCCAGGCTCATCCAGGCCCAGGGTTTGCCGCGGGTTTGACTTTTGAAGAAGGTGAAAGTCGGAGGGACCGCGAGCGCTGCGGCGGCCGCGGCGACTCTCGGAGAGGGGACGAGTTACTGTGTAATCAAAGCTGGGTCATAAATTAAACCACATTACCCCCCACAAGTATTTGTGGCTTCTGTTCTTCCTGCTCAGGGCAGGCAGGGGAGTTGGGCAGGGCCAACAGAGCGGAACAGAGAGCAAGGGGGGACAGGTCCTGGCTGGGAACAGGGCAGTGGGAACAGCCTGGAGTTGTGTCAGGGCAGGGTTAGGTTGGATCTCAGGGAAAGGTTCTTCCCCCAGAGGGTGGTGGGCACTGACCAGGCTCCCCAGGGCAGTGGGCACAGCCCCAAGGCTGCCAGAGCTCCAGGAGTGATGGATGATGCTCTGGGGCACAGGTTGGGACTCTTGGGGATGGTCCTGAACAGGGTTGAGGGTTGGACTGGATGATCCCTTCCAGCTCAGCAGATTCTGGAATTTTGTGGTGGCCTGGAGTTGTGTCAGGGCAGGTTTGGGTTGGATCTCAGGGAAAGGTTCTTCCCCCAGAGCTGGGCACTGACCAGGCTCCCCAGGGCAGTGGGCACAGCACTCAGGGAGTGCCTGGATGATCCTCTGGGGCACAGGGTGTGACTCTTGGGGATAGTCCTTGCAGGACTGAGGGTTGGACTGGATGATCCTTGTGGGTCCCTTCCAGCTCAGCAGATTCTGGGATTCTGTCATGCTGGGATGTGCTGCCCTTCCCTCCCACTGCCCCCACCCCAGCCTACCCCCTCAAACCCCCTGCACACCCCAACAGCAACCAGACCAGGGCTCCAGGTGGTCTCCAACCCCATGCTTGGCATTGGGAGAGACGGGCATGGAGAAGGCTGGGATGTGCCTTGAGGGAGCTGATGAGCATCCCCGGGGAGGGGACACCTCCCACTCCATCCCTGCAGTCTCTCTCACCCCCCTGGGCTGACACTGTCCTTGTGCACAGCTCAGAGGGGCTGGGAGGGCTTTCCTGTGCTTTCCTGCTGCAGCAATCCCTGCACACACAATCCCCCCCAGAAAGCTTGGCAGGTACAAGGGCACACACACGTGCCAGTTCCTCTGCTCAGCACTCCTGTCCCTCAAGCAGTGACAGCACAGAGCACTAACATTGGTTTCAATCCACGTGCCAGCCAGTTACAGCTTTGTTTTTACAAGCACAGGCTCCTTCAAAACCAAAATGGGATTTTCCTGCTTTTTCTGAGGCAGCACATAACCTCCACAAGCAGCTTCTCGTTATTTCTAATTAAGCAATCCACTCATTAGGTGATGGATTTGCCTTGCCAATTTTCCCCTTCTTCCTTTCAAAAGAGGGATTTATTTTTCGCTGTCTTACCTTTTTTAACCTCAAAGAGATGAGTAAAAAAGTTTGGCAAGTGTCCCTGCCTTGTCCTCTCCTGTTAATCATTAGAGCAGAGATTTCTGACATTTCTGCTGTTTCAGTGCTGCCTCATCTGATGAGAGTGCAGGAACTGCCTTCTGGGTTGTGAAACACTCAGGGTGCAGACCCCACTGGGCAGGTTCTGGATGGGGCTGGAATGCCCTCTGGATCCATCCCATCCCTGGCAGAGGAGAGCTGGGGCTCTCAAGTAGGTATAGGGAAGTTTTTCACCATGAGGGTGGTGAGGAGCTGGCACAGAGAAAGCTGTGGCTGTCCCATCCCTGGAAGTGTCCAAGGCCAGACTGGGCAGGGCTTGGAGGAACTTGGCTTAGCAGGAGGTGTCCTTGCCCATGGCAGGGAGTGGAACAGGATGAGCTTTAAGGTCCCTTCCAACCCAGACCAGTCTGGAATTCTATGAATTCCCCTTCCTTACACCAATAACTTGGGTTTGCAATTAAGTCTCAGAGCCATCACATCCACCCAAACCAGGATTTCTGCTCTGCTTTGTGGGAGAGCCTGGCTGTGTTTGAGCCTCCGTTACTCCACCTGCTCCTGGCTGGGGGTCTGCAGGGGGTCAGGAGTGATGCCCACATCGTGTGAGCCCCTGACTCAGCCCTCGATGGGCAGGAGCCCAAGAATCTTTCCTTAGGAAGGGCTTCAGGGATGGCTCAGCGACTGCTGCTGAATCAGGGCTTGCTCAGCACCGGATGGGCAGAGGCAGAGCCAGGACACACACCCAGGGGCTGTATGGGCATGAGAGGAGTGGAAACCCCCCAGCCAGCTCCAGAGCAAGTCTGGAGGCACAGCCCAGCCAGACTGTGCCCCAGAGAAAGGCAAACCAGACTCAAAATACATCCCATATGGGGCGAAAACGCGTTTTCAGGGTAATTTTCCCACACAGTGCTCAGCTCCCCCAGGCTGCAGAAACAAAAAAACGCCTCCGATCTTGCCCACTCACCAAAAACCCCAACAGCGCTGAGCTCTCCATGGGACTGGCAACACCTCTGCAAACAACACCCTCCAGGTGGGTGGCTGCCCCTCTTGCCATCCTCCCCAACACCCCTTGGCCAGGCTGCCCATGCAGCCGCCCACCCTCACCCCCTCCCTGTGCAAAGAGCCAAGCATTAAACCTACCTGGAGAGATCAGACCAATTCCTTCTGCTGAAAGACATTCCTGTGAGTCTCAGAGAGCTTCCCGTGAGTTTCAGAGAGCCCCCAAAAGCCGAGCAGGCATCAAGGCCAGGGTGCTGTTGGCTCCGCACCGCCCGGAGACTCTGCTCCCCGTGGAGGGAGGGAAGGAGGGAGGGAAGGAGCGAGGGAGGGAGGAACTCCCTGCAAGGTTATTTCCCTGTGCACCTTTACCCCGCTGCCACCCGTTTACAGCGCTCTGCATCACATGGCTCCTTATCTACCTTGACAGAGCCAAAGCTGTAATTTGTCTACAAGCGGCGTGGAGCGAAAAACGCCCTGCCCAGAAGTGCCACGAAAGAAAAAAAAAAAATCCAGGTCCCTCCTCGCTTCCTGCCGTGCCAGGCTCCGCACACAGCCCCGAGCTCGGGGCTCCAGCCATCCAGGGCTCCCAGGGTTTCGGAGACAACTCCCTGCGGAGAACCTGTTCTACCAGCCGCTCTCCACCAGTCAACAACTCCTCCAGCGCCCGTGGAGGAGGTGAATTCCCTTGGGCTGAGTGGGAGGAGGTTGGCGAGCAGGGATCCAAAACAGTCATTAGAACACCTCCGGCTGGGCGCAGTCCAGCGCTTTCCAAACACCATGGGAGGGTCCCCAGCTCCTTGCAGCCCTTCTCGAGGTGTCCTGGATCGAGCTGTCAGGGCCTCCCCTTCTTCATGAGCTTTCCTGCAGTAGAGAACACTCAGAAAGTCCCAGAGGAAGTGGATGATGCATGGGAGGATCCAAGTTTTGGGTGCTGAAGTCCCGTGCTATTGAGGAGCTGTGTGCCCAGGCTTGGAGCCAGCCCACCCAACCCACCAACCCTTCTGGACTTGCCCAAGACCCCTCAAACTTACACAGAGCAACACCCTCCTTCAAAGGGCAGGTGTGAGGGCAACAGGGGGACTGTCTTATTGTGGGAACACCGGCATTGTCTTACTGGGGGGACAGGGGCATTGTCTTACTGGGGGGACAGAGGCATTGTCTTACTGGGGGGACAGGGTGATGGAGTTACTGGGGGGACAGGGGCATTGTCTTACTGGGGGGACAGAGGCATTGTCTTACTGGGGGGACAGGGGCATTGTCCTATTTGGGGCACAGGGTGATGGAGTTATTGGAGGGACAGGGATATTGTCTTATTGTGGGAACACCGGCCTTGTCTTACTGGGGGGACAGGGGCATTGTCTTACTGGGGGGACAGAGGCATTGTCTTACTGGGGGGACAGGGTGATGGAGTTACTGGGGGGACAGGGGCATTGTCCTATTGGGGGCACAGGGTGATGGAGTTACTGGGGGGACAGGGGCATTGTCCTATTGGGGGCACAGGGTGATGGAGTTACTGGGGGGACAGGGGCATTGTCCTATTGGGGGCACAGGGTGATGGAGTTATTGGGGGGGACAGGGGCATTGTCTTATTGAGGGAACAGGGGCATTGTTTTACTGGGGGGAGAGGCATTGTCCTGTTGGGGGATGAGGTGATTGAGTTATTGGGGTGACAGGGGGGTCCAGGCAGGTCCCACCCTGGCTTTTACCAGAGTCCAGCCCAGACACACAGCATGGCCAGGACCTTGTGCTCTCACTGCTGCAGAGAGATGGAACCTGCAGGAAGTGTCATCTGGGACCCCCTGAGCACAGCCTGGTCTCTGATCCTGGGGAGATCCATCTCTCCACCAGTCTGAGGAACTGGTTGTAAGGCTGGGCTTGCCCTGCACACCTCCAGCCCACAGGGGTGTGCCGTGACCTGAGCAACTATTTTAATCAAAGGTTCCTGATTAAAATCCCATTTGGAAAAGATAACCCTGTCCAATGAGCCATTGGCTCCGAGCAGGGCTCGTTCTCTGCCCTTCTTTCTTCTTGCAGTAACCACTTGTCTTTGAAGTGTTTTCAGACACACAGAAAATTCCATGAGTAGTGGCATAAGGGGGGGGGAAAATCACTTAAATAACCTTGCAAGAATCCTGCTAATTGCTGGCAGACTATATATAGCAGTTGAGCATCAGAGAGTGACTACAGAGCAACAAACCTCTGTGATTAATGCACTGCACTTGCAAAACCCCATTGCCAAAGGATAGCACTGGAGCACAGGACTTAGCAGGATTTTCACAAGGATTAGACTGAAGGTGGCAGTGAAAGGACACCCCCAGCCAGGATCTACACATAAAGGAATATAAAACCTCACAGTTTGTCATTCCTTGCATTAATAAGATGAAGAAATTCTAGATGGACATGTAGTGTCTGGGGATTAGACAGAGGATGAGCCTGAATGACACTCACCCCTCACCCTCCCCCAGATTTTATTTTCAGCTCAGAAACCTCCTGAACTGAACACAGTTTCTTCTTTATTTAAGATCCCTCAGTGGGATAAATGGAGCTGATTTTCCCAGTTTCCTTCAAACCCAGGAAAATTGTTAGTACAGAAAATATCCTCCAGCAAGAGGTTCCCAAGGTCTATTCCCGACTATGGGAAAAACTCCTTTAACTTGGCTGAGTCCTGCTGAGCTGTTTGACAGCACAAAGCATTGATCTCTCATGATTAGGCATTTTTGCTGCCATGGAGCTCATGTTTTCCCTGATGTTCCTCAGGTCTTTTGATGTCCACCATAACCCCATGACATCTCTCCCAAGTAGGCAAGAGCCAGCCCAGGGCCCATCATCCCATATATGAAGACACATTGGATTTTTCCCCCTGTGTGTCACTTTATACTCTTCCAAACATCCTTTGCCATTTCATCCCCAAACTCCAAGTCCTGCCAGGTCCTTTGGAACATCTGTGTCACCAGCCTTCCCCTCTGCTCTGCTGAGGAGACAGGAATTATCAGCAGCAGTTTGTTATCTCACTGCTGTTTCCTATCTGTGAGTTGATGACTTAGCTCTGCTTGGACTTTCCCTCTTAGCCCTGTCTGACCTAAAGGTCTTTGCTTCTGGAAATCTCCAGGAAAATGCTTGTCTCCCAGGTCACCCTTATCCACAAGCTCACTGATGCCTTCAGCAAACACCAGTCACTCTGTGAGACTGGATTTCCATTTCCAAAGCTCTTTTGGCCACTCTGAGCTCACCACCAAAGCCCAGCCCAAACTGCAGGTCCTCAGAGTGGAAGGTGATGAAATGAAGGCAGAGGGGTGAGTCTGTGAGGGAAGGGATGCTCAGGAGAACCAACCTGATGGTTACCCAGATCCACTGCACCCACCAGGCTGTCCTATCTGCTGTTCCAGACCTGCACAGGGAAGTTTTGTGCTCTCAGTGCCAAGGTCTGTGCCACGAGCAGGGAAGCTCCAGGGCCAAACTGCCTCGTACCTGCTCTGCCCAGGGCACCTGCATGTGCCTGAGGAGCTCAGGGAGGCCAGACCCAATGCAGATCAGCAGAAGACACTCATGTATACCCCCTTAGGAGCTAGACCAGATTCAACAGAGGGCTTTATTTCCCTTGGGAACAGTGTCCTGTGTCTCATTCCGATGCAGATCCTGTTTCTTTGGCTACAGGGCAGTGGAGAGCTTCCAGTTTCCACAACTGTGCTGTAATTAGGGCATTCCTCTGCCTCTCCTGGGGCCCAGCAGTGAACCTTCCACCTCCATCCTTTGGGCCATGCTGGTCCCTTGGCACCAGCCGTGGCTCAGCTCCCCCCTTGGCACCAGCCGTGGCTCAGCTCCCTCCTTGGCACCAGCCGTGGCTCAGCTCCCTCCTTGGCACCAGCCGTGGCTCAGCTCCCTCCTTGGCACCAGCCGTGGCTCAGCTCCCCCCTTGGCATCAGCCATGGCTCAGCTCCCCCCTTGGCATCAGCCGTGGCTCAGCTCCTCCTCCTCCCTTGGCATCAGCCATGGCTCAGCTCCCTCCTTGGCATCAGCCATGGCTCAGCTCCCCCCTTGGCATCAGCCATGGCTCAGCTCCTCCTGCTCCCTTGGCATCAGCAATGGCTCAGCACCCTCCTTGGCATCAGCCATGGCTCAGCTCCTCCTCCTCCCTTGGCATCAGCCATGGCTCAGCTCTCCCCTTGGCATCAGCCATGGCTCAGCTCCCCCCTTGGCACCAGCCGTGGCTCAGCTCCTCCTGCTCCCTTGGCATCAGCCATGGCTCAGCTCCCCCCTTGGCATCAGCCATGGCTCAGCTCCTCCTCCTCCCTTGGCATCAGCCATGGCTCAGCTCCCCCCTTGGCATCAGCCATGGCTCAGCACCCTCCTTGGCATCAGCCATGGCTCAACTCCTCCTTTGGCATCAGCCATGGCTCAGCTCCTCCTGCTCCCTTGGCATCAGCCATGGCTCAGCTCCCCCCTTGGCATCAGCCATGGCTCAGCTCCCCCCTCTGCTCCCCAGGCTCATCCCTGCTGTGCTCTTGTGCTGGAGCACCAGCATCTTCCCAGGCTTCCCCACTGGGCTGGGACATGGGCTCAGTGGCCATAAAAAGGGGCTTTTGAGCCTTGTTCAGCTCCATCCCATCACTGCCACAGCTCACAGAGGTTCCACCAGCTTGAAAAGCCTCTGCTCCCTCAGCATCTCCCTGTATCCCTGTGCTGGTGCTCTGGGATGGTCCAGGGCTGTCCTTCCCCCACCACAATTCCTTCAGCTTTTGGGGAGATGTTCATGATGCACCAGAAACTGGTGGTTTTCTGTGAGAGGGAAGTCAGGAATTGTCTGCAATTGGTGTGTGTTTGCTCAGAAACTGGACCAAACCCGACCACAGACTTTGCTGCAGGAGAGGAATAACCATTGTCCAAAGTGCCTCACACTGCCCAGCAGAGGGTTATTTCATCTATAAATTAAGGGTTTTTTTATAAAAAGACAACTCTTGGTTCAGAAGTTCCACCATGGTGTCTCACAGGTGCTACATTATCCTTCAGGTTCCCGCTCCATTCCCTGCAGATTGGTCCCCTCATCAGATGCCACCCCTGTGACAGCCCAGGTCTAATGATGATGAATGATGGACATCACCCAAGAGTGACATCAGTGTGGTGGACAGAACAAGCCTGGCTCACTGCCAGCAGCTTCATGCCAGTCTGCATCCCTCAGAGCACAGGGAATCACAGAATCACAACATGGCTGGAGTTGGAAGGGACCTCTGGAGATCATCCAGTCCAACCCCCTGCCAAGGCAGGGTCACCTGGAGCAGGTGATACAGGAAGGTCTCCAGGTGGGTTTGGGATGTCACCAGAGAAGGAGAATCCATTACTTCCCTGGACAGCTGTTCCAGTGCTCTGTCACCTCCAGGGAAAGAAGTTCTTCCTCATGTTGAGATGGAACTTCTCATGTTTTATTTTATGACCACTACTCCTCATCCTGTTGTTGGGCAACAATAAAATAGTTGCAATTCATGAGAAATCAGTGAGTGAGAGGGCTCAGGCCACAGCAAGGGAGGATGGACAAGAGGGATGCCCTCCACTCACAGTGGGCACTGTGCCCCCACCCAGCCCTGCCTCTCCCCAGCCTGGGAGGCTGCAGGTGAAAATGGGGCTGAAGAAACCCATTCCTTCCAATTTTATCCCTGCTCAACCTGCCCCCTTTGCCAAGGGGAGAGCTGGGCTCCCAGCTGGTCCAGAGCCACAGGAGCAGCTCCAGGGCAGAGGTGGAGGAGAAGACTTGGCTCAAAGCCCCTTGATCCAACCAGGAGAGCCTCCAGCTCAGAGCAGACAGTGGCGTCTTCCCCCTGAGATTCAATCCCACTAAAAATGTTTTTTTTCTCCACACGTTTTTTTAACATGTTCCTATAAAAGTGAAATGCATAAACCTTTGTTTTCCCATGACAATCAGTGTAGGTTTCCACCAGAGAGGGGTGAAAATGGGACATGGTGACTGGAGAGCATCATACGTTGGAAAAGTAGGGGAACTTGGAGGGCAAAGAGTTTGGAGGTTGAGTTTTTCTCTCCTCCCCCAATCCAAAACACGAGACAGCCACATAAATCCCCCTTTAGCCTCCACTGAGTCCATGGGGGCTCCAGGACCTTGCTGGGCACACCCAGCCTGGCCTGGCAGTGGCTGCAGAGTCACACTGGGCAGCTCTGCAGCAGTTCTGGCTCTCCTGGTGTGCAGGGTCTGATGCTGGGCTGGGCAGGGGCACAGGCACAGTTTGGCTGCCCAGCACCAACCAGGCCCTGGTCCCACAGCACCTCTAATGCCTTTCATCTCAATTCCATCCCTCCCCATCCCATAAACACCACCCCAGGTTTTTTTTTTAATTACCAAATTACCATAATTGCACTAAGCTCAGAGCAACTGTTCTCAACCCTTGGTGTGCCGTTTTCTGCTTCTGTTCCAGGGCTGGAGAAGGCTTTGTTGCCATGAATCCTCTCTTGCATTTTCCAGCTCTACCAGTTGGTCAGGTAACATTTATTACCTCTCCCTGCACATCTTTCTTCCTGTGCCAGGATCGCTGCAGAGTGTGTGAGTTCCCTCTGGGGTGAGCACACACAGAGGGATCCCAGGACGCTGCCTGGGCACGGCTCCTGCTTGGGCACTGAGCTTGGAGGGGTGAGATCAGAGCCAAAGCATTTTGCCTCCAGTGGTGGGACAGGCTGGGCCATGACAGATCCTGGGATCTCACCATGAATGGTCTCTGATCACCTCTGAGAGTGGAGTCACTTCGGTTGGCCAAGGCAGAGACTCAATTCCTGGAGCTGTCCCTGCCCAGAGCCTGTCCTGGGCTGTGTGGGGTGAGGACAAGGGCTCAGTGGGTCCTGGAGCTGTGCTAGGCTGCAGCTGCTTGGCCAAATTCAGCTTGAAAAGGCCAAAACTGGGTGGGAAAGGCTCTGTGGGCCACACAACTGCTCCAGTCAGGGTCAGGTGGAACAACAGAGATTGAGCATCAGTGTTTGCCAGTGGAGCAAACTGGCATTTCCCACTTGGCAGCTCCTCTGATCTAACCCAGATCCTGGAATGAGTTTTCCTGTGAGGTTTAAATCCCCTGCAAAGGAGCTGCTGGATGTTGTGGCAGCCCAAGCACTGATGATCATGCTAGAAAGGGTTCCCATCAGTCACCACCTGCCCTCACCCTCTTTGCCCAGTACAGAAGTGAGTGGCTCATCTCAGTACCCCTGAACTGGGCAAAGAAGGGATGTGATGCCCAGGGCACTCCAGTTCCCAAGCCCAAACCCACCTTCCCTTGCCAGCCATGAGTCTGCTGTGGGAAATCCTGCAGGAGCCATCTGGCCTTTTCTATCCCTAAAGAAATGTGATGTTTTCCTGGGAAGGTTCAGCTCCACTGGAACTCACACACTTTTTGATGCTGTTTCCTTCCAGCCCTGTACTTTGCTCCCAATTTATTGCATTTTCTGCCTTTTACAAGCTCACTACAAAGGGATGGGATGTGCTGCAACACACCCACAGTGTGCTGTGGGTTTGAAACCATGGATGCTGCAATTCCTCTGGATACCCTGGGAACGTGGACAAGGCACTGCTACAACCACCACCAACCAAAAGCAGCACTCTGGGGGGGAGGCTGAGCATCTCCTGCACTGCAACCAGCCAGAAGAAGAAATATGGTGTGAATTCTCCCTAATTCACCCCTCCAGCCCTGCTCTGGGGATGAGCTGACACATTCCCAGGTGCTTTCACTCCACCAGATGCAGTTTGGGGGGCTGTGATAAAGGAAATGATGGGGCTGGGAGGAAGCATGAGATGTTTGGCCTGAAAGATGGATCCATCTCATGCTCTCCTGAAATGCTGCTGGAAATAAGCCTTGAAATGGGGCTGCCCCAATTCCCACAGCTCCCAGACCTGAGATGGACCAGCCAGTGGGAGAGGTGGTGACTTGGGGAGCAAACTCTGAAGGCTTTTCTAAACCCAGGGGGAAAGGGAGCTTGGGAGAGTCAACAGGCAGCTCTTTCACAGAACCTCAAGCCTGGTGGTGGAGAGGCTGATGCATTGCTGGAGGTCACAAGGGTGGGCTGTGCACGGGGCCAGGGGGGCTCACCAGAGTTGGTGGGACAGGAAGAAGCAGCCTCAGGGCTGGAAGAGGTGACCCCACAGCCAGGCTGACCCCAGTGTTTGCTGCTGGTCTGAGAGCCAGCACGGGGACATTCCAGGGTGGCAGGAAAGGACAGGAGTGTCCCCACCAGGCTGTGGAGCAGCCCCTGTCCCTGACCAGTGTCCCCAGTGAGAAGTCCATGTGAAGCTCCACCTGGAACACCATCCTTTAATACATGTGCAGCCACAAAGGGACATCTCAGGCTGTACCCACGGGGGGACAAGGGAGAGGGAGGATCAGGAGCCATCTCTGGGGTCTCTCTGCAGTGGTGGGAGGGGAGGGGTGGCCAGTGGCCCCTTGGAGACAGCATGGCCCGTTCAGGTGATGCCAGGGAGCTGCTGTGCCAGGGAGCAGGGCTGGTGGCAGTGCTGGAAGAAGGAAGCTCAGGTGTCCTTCCCACACAGTTGTCCACATGTTTCAGCTCAGTGGTGGATTCAGGGTAAGGGTGGAAAGAGCACAGAGGGGCAGTGAGGGAAAGGAAGGAGGGCAGCAGGGCTGGGGAGGCTCCTCTTGCTGATGCTCCTGTGGGAAAGAAACAAAGCAGTGGGGCAGGAGAGAAAATTTGGGGCTGATTTCAGCAGCCTGAAGTTGGTGCCAGCAAAGCCCACATTGCAAGGATGAGTTGGGCATGGGCAGCAAACCCCAGGGAGGACCAAGAGATGTGCAGGACAGACCCCCATCCCAAATGTGGGGTGGAAGATGGGGATGTGATGCCTTTTCTTGCAAGGGATGGGGTTGGTTTCTGCCTTTCCCCAGCCAAAGGCACAGGGATGGGGATGTGATGCCTTTTCCTGCAAGGGATGGGGTTGGTTTCTGCCTTTCCCCAGCCAAAGGCACAGGGATGGGGATGTGATGCCTTGTCCTGCAAGGTATGGGGTTGGTTTCTGCATTTCCCCAGCCAAAGGCACAGGGATGGGGATGTGATGCCTTTTCCTGCAAGGAATAGGGTTGGTTTCTGCATTTCCCCAGCCAAAGGCACAGGGATGGGGATGTGATGCCTTTTCCTGCAAGGAATGGGGTTGGTTTCTGCATTTCCCAAGCCAAGGGCACAGGGGTGGGGATGTAATGCCTTTTCCTGCAAGGGATGGGGTTGGTTTCTGCATTTCCCCAGCCAAAGACACAGGTCAGGACGCTGCAGGGAGCACTGGGTGGGAAGGAGGGGCAGGGCTCTACCTCTCACTGCCCCGTGGGGGACTTGGCAGCATCAAACATCTTCTTCCTGCCCTCCATGCCCGACATGGCCTCCACGTTCTTGCGCCAGTCACCCACTTCCACAGGGCGTTCCTGCCCGGAGAAATACAGGATTCAGGGGCTGTGGGACTCAGGGAACAGCCCCACACCCTCCCTGGCCCTTGCACAGAGCCCTTGGCCCTGGCACACGAGGGGTTGCCCTGTTTCAAACACCCTCTCCCTCAGACCCAGCCCTGCCGTGTGTCCCTCCACGTTGAGCCACCTGGGAAGGTCTGATCTCCACAAGGAGATCTGGATTCATGTGGATGCTCCCCCCTCAAAGCCTGGCTGAGTTGCCTTCATGCACTGGAAGGCACAAAAGTCCCAGAAAAAATTTTTAGAAGGAAGAAACCAGAGGTGGGACTTTGGATTGACACCAGCACACTGAGGAAGTTGTAAAGCAAAACCACTTCTTGACTCGACTTTCCAGGTCCCATAAAACCAACCTCCACCTTCCCCAGACTTCCAGAGGGGACTGGGGTTGCTGCTGTGGCACTGAGAGACTTGCAGCCATTTCCAGAGCAGACAGAGGAGGTGACAGCTTTGGGAGCATGGCCAGGTGCCAACCCACAGCATTCAGAGATTACAAGCCATGCCCCAACATCATCTCACATCTAAAATAAACCCAGGTCCATTCACCACCTGGTGCTGAGGGCTGAAAACACACTTTTCTATGCAAAGGACTGGAAAAGGGCTGCACTAACAACAGGGTGGGGAATAGTTAAAAACTGAGATTCTCATCCAATCTGCTGAGCCAGAACCAAAGGGTTAAAACCCCTCTGGGGAGAGGCCCAAGGAAAGCATCACAACTCTTGCTGTTGGGACACCTGCACACCCCAGGTGTGTTTGGCCATCCCTCTCCATCCCTGGTATGGAGACTTTCCCCTCTCACACCTCTGCCAAGCTGGTGGGAACTGGGCCATTTATCTCAGGCCAAGTGGCTTGCTGGGCTGCTCTGTCTTATCTAATCTGGGTCTGGGAGTTCCCTGGGAGTTTTCTGGCTGTGATTGCACCCAACAGGAGCTCTCCTGGTTCCCTGGAGGATCAAAGACCAAACTCTCTGCACATGCAGCCCAACGGTCGTGCCAAGGGAGCCCAGATGAAAGACCCCCACGTGCTCTGGGAGGGAAGAGCATCGTGGACAAAACCCTAAATCTCACTTGTTACCATCACCAGATCCCTGGCCCTGTCAAAATGCCCCTACAACATCCCACAATGGGCAGGGATTACTCTGTGCTCTTCCTGAGGCTGGCAAGGGATGACAAGGGCACCTTGGAGAAGGAAATGTCTCCATCTCTGGCCTCCAGAAGAGTCACCCACCTTCTCCGTGTCCTCCTTCTTGACAGACTTCAGGTTGGCTCTGAGGTCCATGGACACCTTGTGCTTGGAGCCCAGCAGAGCCCTCAGCATGGCATCGGCCGAGACGCGGACCCGCCGCAGGGGAGGGCGCTTGAACTTCCCTCGGAGGTCAAGAACTTTGATTTTCAGATCTTTAATCTGCAGGTTGAGGGGAGGGTGAAAGGAGGGAGGTCACTGCATGGCTGCCTGGTACAAAAGGGTGTGTGAAGCCACAGTCTCTGCCAACAATGAGCCCCAGAGGAAGGTGTGGCTCTCCTGCAGCCATGAGGACCATCCTCACCAAGGGATTGTCCACTTGAGCACAGAGGTGCTGCCATGGCCTCATCCCGTGGCTGTTCAGGTGGCAGCTGCACCACAAGAAGCTCTCAGACCCACACAGGGTGACCAGGAGAGCAAGGAGGTTGCCTGTGGACCCCGTGGATGGTTTGAGTTCCCTTGGATAGGGATGAACCTTGTACACCTTGAGTGGTGCCTTGCAGAGCAAACACCAGCCCTTAGACAACCCTGGTGCATGTCCCACACCCAGGCTCAGCCCAGTCCCTGTCAGACCCCCACTGAGGCCAGAGGTACCCCCTGGGAGGGGGTCACTGCAGAGCAAACAGCCTGTCCCCCTCCTACCTCCCGGGTGTTATGGTTGCACTTTGCCTCGATGTCGTATCTCTCTTCATCCACAATCTCAACCTTCTCGTGCAGTTCCCTGCACAGGTCCTGGGGGCCAAGCACAACAAGGGAGCAGTGAGTGAGGCCCCTCCATGCTCCTCAGGAGCTCACCCCACCCTGGGACCTGGGAAATACCTGGAGCTGGCTCAAGGAAAGCCCACTGGTGTGCAGGGGTGTGATCCTCTCCGACAGGTACCTTTCCTTTTCTGCCTGCTTGTCCACGATCTCCTGATCCCACTCCTCCTTTGCCTTGGCCAGCATCAAACTCTGTGAGCACAAGTCAATAACAGAAATGTGAACAGGCTCTTCTGTCCTCCATGAGCCTCCTTGCACCATGTCTGTGGGATGGGACAGTCCTGACTGCCCAAGACTCCTGTCCCCCCAAACTTACACAGGGCAACACCCTCCTTCAAAGGGCAGGTGTGAGGGCAACAGGGGGACTGTCTAGTTGGGGGGACAGGGACATTGTCTTATTGAGGGGACAGGGGCATTGTCCTATTGGGGGCACAAGGTGATGGAGTTATTGAGAGGACAGGGGCATTGTCCTATTGGGGGCACAGGGTGATGGAGTTACTGGGGGAACAGGGGCATTGTCCTATTGGGGGCACAGGGTGATGGAGTTACTGGGGGAACAGGGGCATTGTCCTATTGGGGGCACAGGGTGATGGAGTTACTGGGGGGACAGGGGCATTGTCCTATTGGGGGCACAGGGTGATGGAGTTACTGGGGGGACAGGGGCATTGTCCTATTGGGGGCACAGGGTGATGGAGTTACTGAGGGGACAGGGGCATTGTCCTATTGGGGGCACAGGGTGATGGAGTTACTGGGGGGACAGGGGCATTGTCCTATTGGGGGCACAGGGTGATGGAGTTACTGGGGGAACAGGGGCATTGTCCTATTGGGGGCACAGGGTGATGGAGTTACTGGGGGGACAGGGGCATTGTCTTATTGGGGGATGAGGTGATTGAGTTATTGGGGTGACAGGGGGCCAGGCAGGTCCCACCCTGGTTTTTACCAGAGTCCAGCCCAGACACACAGCATGGCCAGGACTTTGTGTTCCCACTGCTGCAGAGAGATGGAACCTGCAGGAAGTGTCATCTGGGACCCCCTGAGCACAGCCTGGTCTCTGATCCTGGGGAGATCCATCTCTCCACCAGTCTGAGGAACTGGTTGTAAGGCTGGGCTTGCCCTGCACACCTCCAGCCCACAGGGGTGTGCCGTGACCTGAGCAACTATTTTAATCAAAGGTTCCTGATTAAAATCCCATTTGGAAAGGTAACCCTGTCCAATGAGCTCCTGGAGCTGTGCCCCCAAACACACATCAAAACCTCCCTGCACCTTTGGTGTGGGGGCCCTGAAGGTGGGGGGAGCAGCACCCAGGGCTGTGGTGGTGCCGTGGTCCCCGTGGGTGCTGACGTTGGCACTCCCATTGCTCTGCTGGGTGTTTATCCCAAGCCACATCCCGGGGAGCTCCCAGGTTGGTGCTGCAGAGCTGCTGAGCACAAACAGGGGGGCTGTGGCTTCAGAGCTGAAGGTGGCAGAGCCTCTCCCCTCCACCATGAAGGGGAGGTTTGTTTGGTGCTCAGACCACAAAGCCCACATGAGTGAGAAGACACGAGGTGGGATGGGAGCTGCTCCCCACGGCCCATATTTGTGCCATTCCTCATCCCTGTCCCACCAGCCACGTGCTCCAACCTCAGCTCCTTTCCCCCAGCAACACAAATCCCAGGGAGTTTCCAGCCCTCAGGACTCACCTTCAACAAGAGCTTGCGTGAGGCTGTGATCTTGGATTTTCTCTGGGGGAAAGGGGAGGAAAAAGAAAACACCCTTTGAAAACAAACTCACAACAAATGCAGAGCAGTTTCGAGATCACTCCTGAAAGGAAAGGCTCTTACCTCCCTGTGAGCAGGTGAGCAGCCAAGGAGGAGCAGCAGGACAAGAGAGGAGAAAACAGGGCATCAGTGAGAGTAAAAAAGAGGGAACAGTCAAGAAAAGTGTCTTGTGTGATTGCAGTTGGTTCCTTATTTCTGTATCAAATGGTTGCCCCCCAGAACATGAGCCAGGTCTGAGGTGATTGTGCTCTCTGGAAATGCAATGGGGGCTCAGAGCCACTGCTCAGAAAGCCAAAATACCACTCAGATGCCTCAGGTGAGCTGACAGAGTGCCCACCCTGCCAACCCCAGCTTGGTCCCTGTGCTCATCTCCCTCTCCCTGTGCAGCCAGAGTGGGATATTTGGATCCTGCTCAGCTTTGCAGGGCTGGGCCATCCTCGTGTCTTTGCTCATGAGAGCTTGGCAGGGAAGTTTCTCCCTTCCCTGCATACCAAGGAACATGTTCTACTGCCCAATGTGCCACAGGGAACCCCCCACGGCAAACCAAGTGGTGCTGCCCCCGCTCAGATCCACATTTTGGGATCCAGGAAAGCTCAGAGGTTTGGGATCCAGGAAAGCTCCGAGGTTTGGGATCCAGGAAAGCTCAGAGGTTTGGTCTGGGACATTGGAATCACTACTAAGTGTTGTTTAAAGACTGCCTGTGCAAGGAGGATGGCACAGAGGTCTGGAGCTGGGGTCGGGCTCCCAGTTGGACACTCCACATGGACAAGCTCAGCTGGCACGAGTCACCAGGAGAGGGGGTTGTGAATCCGAGGGCACCTCGTGCTACTTACGGCTCTGGCATCGTGGCAATGTGCTGTTGGCCTGCCAAAAAAATAATAATAAAAAAAGGATGAGCTGAGAAACAATCAAATCCAATAGAATTAGCTCAGTTGGTTAAAACTTGGTTGTAATAACTCCAAGGTCGTGGGTTCAATCCCCTGTGTGGGCCACTGACTTAAGAGTTGGACTCAATGATCCTTGTGGGTCCTTCCAACTCTGAATAGTCTGTGAGTCTGTGAATAGAACAAAATTCTTCCTCTTTTTCAGCTTTGGGAACATGGGGGATAATTCCACTGATGACTTTTGTGTTTCCAGGTTTATATTCTTAGTTACAACTGATAACCCCTCCCCAAAGTTAAGCAGGACATTTTGGGTGACTTTTAACAGATCTGATGGGCTGCTCTTATCTCTGCAGTCCTATATTTCCTTTACAGCTTCAAGCCTCAACCTAGACAGGTTTTCTGATTTATTTCTTACAGCTCAGCCTTTAATCTAAACAAGGTTTTATTTCTTAAAGTTCAGGTTACACCTACAGGGTTAAATTCCTCTTTGTCTAAAGCTCTGCCTGGTTAAAATGACTGACAAACTACGAGCTAAGATCAAAATAATATAAAATATAAAGTTCTGACTAAAAATTAGTAAAAGGCCATGATGATTTTATGGAGGAGGGATAAAATCCATTTCCTTGAGGGGTCCCTGGATCAGGGAAGAAGCTGAAACAAAGGCTCAAGCCCGGCACGGAGCGCAGGGACGATGCCCAGGTGCGGTGCTGCCCCGCGCTGTCGGCGGAGGGCGAAGCAGCTCCGCAGCCTCAGTCACGCTGTGAAACACCGGGACGAGCCCTCCTGGCTCCGGGGAAACCTGATTTCATTGCGGGCGAGCTCGAACGTGCCGCCAGCCCGCCCTGCAGGGCTCGGGCTCCCGCTCCTCGGGGCTTTTCCCAAGCGCGGAGCTGCTTCCCTCCCTCCGGCTGCATCACCCGCCCCAGCTCGGGGAGACAGGATGGAAATCTCAGGAGCAGTGGGGTGGTCCTGGGGCTTCCCACACTGGGTGGGCTCGGGGAGTCCTGTCCTGCAGCTCCCTGTGGGCACCGGCAGGGATGGGGGAGCCAAAACCCAGTAATGGACCAAGGGGCGACGTCTCTGCCATGGAGACACACTGGGAGAGCTGGGGGGGTTCAGTCCGGGGAGGGGAAACCTCCAGGGAGACCTTAGAACCTCTTCCAGTGCCTGAAGAGGCTCCAGGAGAGCTGGAGAGGGACTTTGGGCAAGGGATGGAGAGTCAGGACAAGAGAGAATGGCTGCAAACTGACAGATTTAGATGTTGGATTGGATGTTAGAAGAAATTGTTCCCTGTGAGGGTGGGCAGGCCCTGGCACAGGTGCCCAGAGAAGCTGTGGCTGCCCCATCCCTGGGAGTGTCCAAGGCCAGGCTGGACAGGGCTTGGAGCAACTTGGGCTGGTGGGAGGTGTCCCTGCCCATGGCAGGGGGTGGAATGGGATGAATTTTAAGGTCCCTTCTGACCCAAACTACTCTGGGATTCAATAAGTCACAACCCTCAGATTCCTTGAGCTGCCACATCTGTGGTGAAACACTCCTGGTTTCATATTTTACACCTGCTTGATAATCCCATTCCGTGGCAGCTGCTCCAGGCTCTGCTGCCTCACTCACTCCCCTGGCACTGCCCTCACTTGCCAAGAAACTGGGGCACAGTTTGAGCCCCAGTGACAGAAAAATATGTGGCAAAATGCCAATCATTTCAATTCTTTTTCTCTTTCCCACCAGCAGTGACAACCTGATCCCGTATTTTAGAAAGAAATTGTATTTTCCAGGGGGGTGTTTAGTCCTTGTTCTTAGAACTGAAACAGACAAGCTGGGATTTTTTTTTGCCCTGATCATTTTGCATTCCCCTCAAAATTGCAAAGGAGTTTAAACCCCAAAGATTCCTGTTGGGAGAAAAAAAACAAAGGGAACAATTCTGGTCTCAAAGCTGCTCCCAGGTGTATGTGGAGAAACAAAAAGGAACAATTTTGGTCTCAAAGCTGCTCCCAGGTGTATGTGGAGAAACAAAAAGGAACAGTTTTGGTCTCAAAGGTGCTCCCAGGTGTATGTGGAGAAACAAAAAGGAACAATTTTGGTCTCAAAAGCTGCTCCCAGGTGTATGTGGAGAAACAAAAAGGAACAGTTTTGGTCTCAAAGGTGCTCCCAGGTGTATGTGGAGAAACAAAAAGGAACAGTTTTGGTCTCAAAAGCTGCTCCCAGGTGTATGTGGAGCCTCTGCCAAGCAAATCTCAGGGCACCTCCTGGCTCTGTCCACTTGTCCCTGTCCCCTCCCCAGGCTCTCTGCAGCCTGGCCAGAACTGTGTCCTAAAGGAATGGAGCTGGGAGGGTGAAATGCCATAAAATCCCAGAAGGACTCACGTCCTCCAGAGCCTCCCAGATCCCTGGATTTACAAGGAAAAATCCCAAGAAGAGGAATTTTTTGTCCTTGAAGCCACATCGGTTAGACCCGCCTGTTCCACACCTTTTGGGGGGGTTTGGTCCCACGACAAACACTCCAGAGGAAACCAGTGCATTGAGCAGGTCGGGTCCCAGCTGCTCCCCCCACTTTATCTTGGGGGTGGCAGAAGAGCCTTTGTCTCCCTGGAGGTGACAGGGGCTGGTGAAGCCCCTCAGTGTCCCCAGAGTTCCCCCCCAGTGTCCCAAGGAGGTGGGACCCACACGGCACCTCTGGCTGGCGACCTCTACCAAGGTCAGTCACTTTTTAGGGGCAAATAGTTCCAAATTGCCCTCCTGGAGGACAGCCAGGACTCAGCTGTGCTGGTAAAACACCCCCAGCAATTCCCAGTGCCAGGAATTTCGGACTCTGACTCGATCTGGAGCATCCACAAAAGACTTTGCTCTCTGATGGGGATGAGAGATCTGAACAAGCTAATTCTGCTCTGTTTGCACTCCCCGAGCTGTGAAAAGCTTAAAAAGCTTTATCAAACCATGAGATCACGGAAATCCTTAAAAGAAATAATCCCAAAAAGCCAAACCTGGTCAATCCTGACATCCTCCCCCATCCTGGGAAGCTGGAGACAAACCACGAGCTCCCTCCCAGTTAACAGGATGCCACACTCTGCCCCACCCTTGCAGCCAGACTGGGACACACGGGGCAAATGCTCCCCCAAACTGTCCTGTTTGCCAGAAAATCAACCAAATCCCAACTCCAAAGTACTTCTCCTCACCAATCCTGTCTCCAAGAGCAGAGGGGAATGTTTGACCCACCTCAGAGAGGGGGAGAAACTCGGATAAATTCACATCCCTCTCCTCCACACCGCAAATGTGAGTGCCAGGGGTGTCTCGGGGGTGCCCACCAGCACACCCAGGGAGCTGGGGCAGGGGGGCAGCCGGGCAGAGCCTTACCTGGGGCTGTGCAGGAGGGAGGTGATGCCTGGCCCCGGGAGAGCCGCGCAGTGCCAGGGCCGGCGGCCGAGGGGCTGTATTGAATGGCAGCGCCGCCTGCAAGTGGCCAGTAAAAATAGCACAAATCCCCTCCTGCTGAGGCGCTCGCTGCGAGTCCCGGCACGCTGTGACGTCCTGCACACACCTGGGGCACGGGCTGGGGCACGGCGGGCACACACACATCAGCCCCTGTGGCAGTGATGGAGCACCCCTGGAGTCCGGGAATTCTGGTGCTGTTTGCAGGGGGATCATCCCAGAATGGTTTGGGTAGAACAGACATTAAAATTCATCTTGTTCCACCCCCTGCCATGGGCAGGGACACTTTCCACTGTCCCAGGTTGCTCCAAGCCCTGTCCAACGTGGCTTTGGACACTTCCAGGGATGGGGCAGCCACAGTTTCTCTGGGTACCCTGTGCCAGGGCCTGCCCATCCTCACAGGGTAGAATTCCTTCCCAATATCCCATCTAACCCTGCCCTCTGGTAGTAGGAAACCCTTCCCGTTGTCCTGTCTCTCCCTCCCTTGTCCCAAGTCCCTCTCCAGCTCTCTTGGAGCCCCTTTAAGCACTGCAATGCCCCCAGCTTGGGCAGCACTCGTTGCTCACGTGTGTGTTGTGCGTGAACACACAGATGTGCAGCTCAGGCTGATGGGACTGTGAGGGTGATGCCCACAGGGATGGGGAGATGCCCATAGGGATGGTGATACCCAGAATGATGGGGTGATGCCCACCGGGATGGGGTGATACCCATAGGGATGGGGTAATGCCCATAGGGATGGAGATGCCCATAGGGATGGGGTGATGCCCATAGGGATGGGGTGATGCCCATAGGGATGGTGATGCCCATAGGGATGGGGTGATGCCCATAGGGATGGTGATGCCCATAGGGATGGGGATGCCCATAGGGATGGGGATGCCCACAGGGATGGGGTGATGCCCACAGGGATGGGGATGCCCATAGGGATGGGGTGATGCCCACCGGGATGGGGTGATGCCCTTAGGGATGGAGATGCCCATAGGGATGGGGATGCCCATAGGGATGGGGTGATGCCCATAGGGATGGGGTGATGCCCTTAGGGATGGGGATGCCCATAGGGATGGGGTGATGCCCATAGGGATGGGGTGACGCCCAGAGGGATGGGGTGATGCCCTTAGGGATGGGGTGATGCCCATAGGGATGGGGTGATGCCCTTAGGGATGGGGTGATGCCCACAGGGATGGGGTGATGCCCATAGGGATGGGGTGTACCCACATGGCACCTCTGCCTTGCCCCTCTCTAATGGGAAACAGCATCAGAGATGCTGGAAAAGCTCCAGGTCTTTTTGGAGGAGACAGAATCCATGAGATGAAACACTGCAGTGCTTTTTCCCTGCAGAAAATATCTTTATTTTTTTCCATTTATTTTTGATGGGTTTGGTGGGGTTTTTTTTGTTTTGTTTTGTGTGTTTGTTTGGGTTTTTTTAATTTTATTTTGGTTTTGTTTTCAATAAGTCTCTGTGGGGTTGAGGGGTGGGGGTTTTTGAGCAGCCTGGGGAGCTGCTACATTTCTGACCCCCCTGCATGATGGGACAAACACAGAATGATGTCCCCAAGGACCAAGGGACCTCCTGGGGGGCTACAGAGCAGGAGGATAAACCCTCACATGCCAGGCTGGGGCACGTTGCTGAGGAGTGATGGGGCAAACCAGATGGATTTGGGACCAAGACAGACCATCCAGGCTCACCCAGCACAGCTCAGTGGGTTGGGATGCTCCAGCAACTTTGAGCCTCTCACAGCCTGAAGTTTTCCCTGTGAAATTCCTGAAAAGCAGCAAAAAAAGCTGCTGCCTCCCCCCCTGCACCCCACAAAGCCCCCTGCCCAGTGCCCCCGTGGGGGGAGCATTTGCATGGCCAAGGATCAGAGGGCAAAGCAGCACCTGTTCCCTGGGATAATTTTAGGGCCAATTTTAGGAGCAAACAATTCCCAGCGAGGGGCCCAGCAGGGACAATGCCTGGTATGTTAATCCTGGTCGTGGAGGGACACACAGCTGAGTGCTGGGGCAGCTCCTCCCATGGTGGGGGGCACGGACAGCCCCCCATGCCCATCCCACAGAGCCAGGGATGCACAGCCACCCTCTGGCTCCTTCCCCTGTGGCCTGGTGGGAGTTCTGTGATGGTCACAGTGCCAACAGCAGTGGCAGTGCCATCCTTGTGTGACCTGCACTAAGCAAAGACCAGTGGGCAGGGGAGAAACACCCCCCCCAGTGCCCACCCACCTCGGGGTGCCCTCCAAGGACCTTTCCCCTTCTCTGGGTCTTTCTCACCCACCCCGGGGTGTCCTCCAAGGACCTTTCCCCTTCTCTGGCTCTTTCTCACCCACCCCGGGGTGCCCTCCAAGGACCTTTCTCCTTCTCTGGCTCTTTCTCACCGACCCTGGGGTGCCCTCCAAGGACCTTTCCCCTTCTCTGGCTCTTTCTCACCCACCCCGGGGTGCCCTCCAAGGATCTTTCTCCTTCTCTGGCTCTTTCTCACCCACCCTGGGGTGCCCTCCAAGGACCTTTCTCCTTCTCTGGCTCTTTCTCACCCACCCCGGGGTGCCCTCCAAGGACCTTTCTCCTTCTCTGGCTCTTTCTCACCGACCCTGGGGTGCCCTCCAAGGACCTTTCCCCTTCTCTGGCTCTTTCTCACCCACCCCGGGGTGCCCTCCAAGGACCTTTCCCCTCCTCTGGCTCTTGCCCATACATCTCAGAGTCCCCTCCAAGGACCTTTCCCCTTCTCTGGCTCTTTCTCACCCACCCCGGGGTGCCCTCCAAGGACCTTTCCCCTTCTCTTTCTCTTTCTCTCCCACCCCGGGGTGCCCTCCAAGGACCTTTTCCCCACTCTGGCTCCAAGAGCCAGGGCAGCAGGTCTGCTCCAGGCTGCCGAAGAGGAGGAGGAGGGTTTAAACCAGCCCTGTGAGAGCTTTATAAGGCAAAAGCCCCCTCGGGGCCGGGCCTGCAGCATCTTCTCTCCCGGCTGCCTCGGGATTGTTTTGGGAGCACAGAGGAGCCAAAATTAGCCGTGACAAAGGCGCTGCATTCCCACAGCTCCTGCGGCCCCGGGATGCGACAGGGGCTGCTGCACATGCCATTTGCTCCAGGCTCAGGTTTCAGCCTCTGCTGGGACCTGGAGGGAGGAGGAGGAGGAGGAAACGGCAGGAGGGGTGGGGCAGTGGGACCTCTCGGTTTGGGGTTTCCCCGTTGGTTTCAAAGCTCCAAGTGTGCCATGAGGGGCTGCAAAAGGAGAAGGGGCAGGAGCCCAGGGTCTCCCATCCCTCCTGCCCAGCTGCCATGATGGGGACAGTTTGGGTCTCCATCTCCATTTCCATCCAGCTGGAGCTGCCTCAGGGTAAGGAGTTGTTTACCTGAGGTTTGGGCATTGCTTCTGGTGGGTAGGAAGGATCAGACTGGAAGTCTGTGGGGCAGAGCAAGTGCTGAGGCCAAACTGAGAGCAAAGTAACACCCCCTTCTTACTGGGAGCCACAGCTTAAAGTGAAGGGCTCCCATGGGCTCCCACTGAGGGGTTGGATGCCAAGAGGAAATTCCCAGAGAGATGTATGGGGAGGTCAGAACCATCCAGGACCAAGACCCCAGGGACAGCTGTTTGTCCCTAAATGTCTCTGTGACCTACAGATCACCTGTGTTTGGTCTCCCATGAGTGGACCCCCTGGCCTGTATTTAGATGGTTGGGGCAGTTTCTCTTTCCCTCAGGACATACCAAGTCCCTGGAGGGTGCTGGTTCTTCCTCATTGTGGGACATCAGCCTTGCAAATATGGCAGGGGCTGCCAGGTCTGCCCTCTGACTTTGGGAGAACTGAGGTGGTCCTTGGCTCCTCAAGGTCTTGGGCTCCAAATTCAAAGGTATCTGACCCCTGTAAGCAGTTTAGTTTCCCCTCATGAAACCAATCTGCCTGAAGAAGTGAATTTTCAGCAACCTCCTTCCCTGCTCTGGAGCCTTCCCACCCATTCTGTCCTTACCCTCTTCCAAGCACAATCCTGGTTTTGTCAACCCCGATGGAATTCACAAAGACAACAAGACAACAGGCCCCCCCAGGGCACTCAGGACAGACTTAGAAACAACAGCTGAGCCTCTGGTGTCCTTTGGGACTCCCTCTCCAAACAAGTCCATCCCACCCCCCACGCTCAGAGCCAGCCCCCAGTGCTGGACACAGGGCAGGAGACCATTGGCTGCCCCAGGTTTCTCATGGGGCTGGGACAGAGGGTGCCCCACAGTCTCACCATGAGGTGGGAGAAGATTTTCCCTCTTCCAGACAGCTCAGAGACAAGGGGACATTGATGTCACCTCCTCCAAGCAAGGCTGCAGGGTCATGCTGCAGTGAACTCGTGAAGGACCATGAGACTCGTTCTGCTGAATGGCCTCACCTGGGTGTTTCTCCTACAGGTCATCTGGAAGCTCTCAGCCCTCACGAGCTGCCAGAAGGGTCCAGCCATCCCACCTGCTCCATGGATTGGTGACACCAGGGGTGAAACCCTCCTGGGATGCTTTCTGCAGCCCTGGAAAGGATTCCCTCACCCCATGGCATCTGTGAGTGAGTGCCACCAAACCTGGGCAATGCCCCGAGGCCTCAGCAGGCAGTGGGGACAGCTGTGGATGTGGAAAGTTGACAAGAATTTGGATAATCAGCCCAGCCCAGCCTGGGAACAAGCACAACCCCAGGCCAGACCCCAAACAGACCCCATGGTGCTGAGACAGCTCTCCCAGCTCAGGTCTCTGCCCCAATGTCCTCACCCCATTGCATCAGCCCCAGGACACCCACATCTCCCACTGCCCAGAGGGGCAGAGGCTTCTCATCCCTCTGGGATCTGCTGCTCCTTGTCCTGGGCCCTCAGGGTGAGCACAGCTGGTCCTGAAGCTGGAGAGCTCCATCTTCTCCAGCCACAGCCCCTGTTGTGGGAACCCAACCTGGCTGGACCTGTGGCAGCCCCTTCCCCAGGGGCGTGAGGGTGACTCTTCCCTCTTGGCAGAGGCAGCACAGCCCTGTGGTTGCATCCAAAAGCAGGACAACTTCCTCAGACTGTCAGAAATACCTTCCACTTCTAGAAATACTGTGGGACAATTTGTTTTTCTCAGCTTGGACACTTTGGTGAGACTGGAAATGTTCACAGAAGGTGTCAAAGCCAAGGAGGGTTCCCCAAAAGCCAAGAGCACATGAACAGCACACGCTCCTGCCTCGTGCCACTGGCACAGAGGGATGTCTTTATTAAATAAAGAGGAATTATCAACTTTGGCAGAGTGGGGAGACATTATTAGAATGGAGCTGAGCCACCCACTGAAGACTTTAAGCTTTCCATGGGTTTGCCAAGTGACACATGAAACAAATTCTCAGTGTTGATGTTGTTGTCTCTCATAACCAGGAGGGGGATGTTGGTTCTTGTGTGTCAGTGGGTGGCCAGGGTTCAACAGCAGTGTCAGCCTGAATACCCTCAAATCCAGGCTGCTCTTCAGCCTAAGGCAAAATATTCCACAGGAAAAATAAAGGCCTATTCCAAATAATCCACTAACACATTTTTGGACTTTTTCAAGGCATTCCCAGGCCCTCCCATCTGTCTCTGAGACTCTGCTGCATCTCAGCATCCCCTTTTGGAGGGGCTGAGGCACCTCCACTCCCAGAGCAGCCCAGTGACTCTTGCTCAGGGGTGGTGGGTGACAGAAGGGTGCTGGGATGAGCTGGTTGGTCCCCCTGCAGTTCCAGCAATGCCTGACCTCTATTTTTCTTTCTTTCTGATGAGCTCTGACCCTTCCACCACCTCCCACAGCCTCAGTCCTCTGGTGGGTGAAGGTCACAGCCACACTCTCCACCTCCCTGGGACATCCCAGACACACAACCAGGACATTGTGGAACATCCCTGCAATCCCTGCCTGGATCCCCTCAGCATCCCAAGCTCTTTGTTTTGATGACAGAATTTTTTCCTACACCCAAATCCAAGAGGATTTTACTGGAGATGTCCAAGCCCCCCCATGGCAGTGGTGTGGCCATCCCAACCCTCTGCTCCCCAGGACAGTGGGCACACAGATGTCACAGAGCTCTGGGCAGCTCTCCAGCCTGGCTGTGGGCAGGTGTTGGGTTCCAACCCAAAATCCAGTGATTTAGGCATTATAATTATGGATGGTCAACAATGAAATCACTTTAGGAGCATCTGAAGGAAGTCAGACCCTTGACCCAAAGCTAAAAACCTGCTGGCCACAGCTGTGATTTTCTTTGTTCCTTTTTATCTGAGGACAAACCACCCCAAACTCAGAGGTGATCACAGGAGAAGGGAGGCAGTGCCAACCTCTCCACAGGGCACACAGTGGTGGTGGAGTTGCACATGGTCTCACCTACCAAAAGCATTGGCACCATCACACTGCAACCCCCCATCTCAGTGTGTGACCCCCACTGCCCTCCCTGGCACTTGGGGGGGTCCAACCAGCCCCAAACTGACCCCAAAGCCAGAGCTTGGATTCCACTGCGTGGAAAAAGGGTCCCTGAAGCTCCCCCTTCCCTGCACCCAGCACACCCTGATGGTGCTGCACAGAGGGTGCCAGTCCTGCACCTGTGGGTGCTGGCAGAGCCCCTGCCCCGGGCAGAGCAGCCCCAGCACCAGAGCACCCTCAGAGCAGTGTGGGGAGGGCCAATGGAGAGGGGGCACCTCAGGCCTGGGAGCAGCAGAGCCGGATTTTCAGGCTGCTGCCTTTGAACTCTGGCAGCTCCAGGGCACCTCGCTGCATTTTGGGGCTCTGCACGGAGCCCCAGCTCTGCTCAGGGGCCCTGGCACAGCAGTGCCCTTGCCAGCCCCTCCTCAAAGCAGGAGCCCATGTGCCACAAACCCACCCAGCCCCTGCCGTGCCTCAGTTTCTCCACCTCCAGAGGCATTAGAAACACTGCCCATGGTCCTCTCCCTGCTTTTTAGGCTGGCTGGGAGTGTGCTGGCACCTCATCCCTGGTGCTGGGGGATGCACCACCCACCAGCCCTGCCCCTGCTCTGCTCCCTGGTCGACTCTGTTGGCTGTTTACTTTTTTTTTCAGTCTCTGGGTGACCTTTTCCTCTGCATGAGGAATTCAGCCCTCACAGGCAGTGGGTGAAGCCTCCCACCCTCATAGTGCTGGCTCTGCTCTCACCCCCCAGCCCCAGTTCCCAGGACCAGGAATCTGCCTGGATTGGGGACCAGGGAGTCTGCACAGAAGGAACTCCCAAACCTGGGGGGGTTTGGGGACCAGTACAGCCCCGCTGGGGGATAAATGGTCCAGGCAGAGGCTCTGGCTTTGGGGTGCTCTGCAAAGCGATGGGGGACTTGGGATGGGGATGGAAGAGCTTGGCTTTCCTCATGCCTGGACCTGAAATGCTGACACAGCAATTTGGCTTCTCTTTTCTGTTCCTCTCCCTCTATTAACTGCCTGCAGTTCTCCCCAGCATTTCTCCCCAGCTCACAGGTACCGTGGCCTCTCTGCTGCCTCATCCATCAGTGCCCAGGGGATGTGCCACAGCCAGGCCTGGCACTTACACACACCCCCATCTTGACCATTTGCTTCCCCAGGTCTTTGCTGGCAGTTGGAAAACAGGAAATATCTATTTACAGTGGGCAGAAAAGCTGAAAATGGGGAGTCACACAGCCCAAAACCAGCACTGAGTGCTCCCCACCCCTGGTACCCTCAACAGCACAGGCAGGGGATGCTCACAGGGCCTCACTGAATCCCCTGACTCAGGGAGATGGGGATTTAGGAGAAACCCCAGGACAGAGATCCTTGCCATGGACATGCTGTGTGAGCACCAGAACCTTCCTGACAACCCCATTTCTTCCCAAAATGTGTGCAGGGACCTGTTTCAGGGGGTGGCCCCTGCAGGGCTCCACAGCTTGAACATCTCCTGTGTGTGGGGAACCAGATTCCACCATCTCTGGACCTCACCATGTCCTTGCCACAACACCGGATGGTGAAAAGCTGTGTCTGCACAAGGTTTGGGTCCAGCTTCATCTGCGACCCCTCAGCTTGGACCCACCCACAAACGAGTGGCTCCTCAGCAAACACAGCTCTGAGGACCAGGTGGCCACAGAGGCTTCCTTGGGTGGAAAAACACCCAAAAGCCTTTTCCAGCACCGAGCCAGCACGAGCCTTGCCCTGCACAGTGAGGAGGCTCCAGCAGTGCCATCATCCCTCCCCGAAGCCACCTGGCACTGCCCTGGCACGGGGACAGGACCCTGTGTGCTCCATGGGGCCTGGCAGAGGTGAGTGCCATGCAGGTTGGGGCCAGCAGGCGCAGCCCGAGGGCACAGGGCACTGCTCTGCCCGATTCCCACGGGGCCGGGCAATCTCCGGGTGGATCGGCAGCGCCTCCGGCCGCGGGGCCGGGCTCAGGCTCCGGCTGTTGGAGCGCGGCGGTGGCTCCAGGCGCCGCTGTCTGCGCTGCCTGTCGGGACAGAGCCATCCCTGCCCCTGCTGCTCCCGCGTCGCCTGCCCACAAACCACCGTGGGAATCCCTGGGCGCAGTGGGATGGGTGACCAAAGAGGCTCGGGGTGGCAGCGGGGGGCTTTAGAATGCAGGTTTGGGGGGTGCCAACGACCAGGGAAGCTCTGGGCGGGATTTGTGCTCTCCTGGACCCTGCGGGATACCACAAATCAAAGCAACAACAGGGTAAGAAGCAGAAAGTCCTGTTTGGGGACACTTTTGGTAAAGGAGTGGGGGTCCCCAGTGCCCTCCCAGTGCTCCCCATCAGCTCAAGGGCATCCCAGGGTAGGACAATGTCCAGCAGCGTGGCAGTGTCACCACTCCATTGAGTCAGTGCCCCGAGGGGTCCCAGTGCAGCAGCAGCTCTCCAGCCCCTTCTCAACGTGGGGGCTCGGGGGGAGCCATGGCCCCAGCCACATCCATCTGTCCCAGTGTCACTGTCACACAGGCAGAGCTCCCCTGCTTCCTTCAGGCACAGCCTCATCCATCCCCTGTCCTGCAGGAGAGGCCTGGGGGTCCCCCCCAGTGCACTAAGGTCCTGCACGTGTCAGCTGAAGGGTGGTGGACCCCCAGGCAGGGATTTCACCTCCTGCCGTGTCCGGAGCCCCAGGTGGTGGCCCTGCCTGTGTCCTTTGCCCCATCGTGCCACAGGGATGTGACTTGGCCCCTGCTACTGTGCCAGTCCAGCCCCTGCAGTGTCTCTGTCCTGCCCCAGGGCGGGGACAGCCAGTGCCTGCACCGGCCTCTCCGGGGCCACCGTCCTCGTCCCTGGGCTGCACAGCAGTGGCCTCACTTGCCCGCCGGGATCCCGTTGTCCCCACCTCCTGCCGAGCCGAGGGCCATCTCAATCCGACTCCTCGGATGCTGTGGGTCCACGGGCTGTCGCACGGGGGCTGTGTCGAACTGCACCACTGCGGAGAGAAGGCGCCTGTCACCCACCTGGCCAGTGCCGGGACATGGGGCAGAGCCCAGCCCCGAGGGGACTGGGGAGCAGAGCCAGCCACCATCCCCGCCCCACATGCAAGATGGCAAAGGGCCCCACAACCCTCAGGTCACCCCGGACAGAGGGAAGGCGATAGAAAGTCCCTCTCCAGGGATGTGGGGAGATTAAACCCATGGAGGCATCCCAGCCAGCGCGGGGGGGACACAGGACCACCACCCTGCAGACCCACCACACTCCATGGAACCTCCGTGATTCCCGGGGGAAGCAGAACCACTTGGCGATGGGATGTGGTGGCCCTTCCCTCCCGCGGGTCCTGCCCCCCGCCCCGCGGAGCGGCGGCCCCGGTACCTGCTCGGCAGCTGTGCCGGGCGCGGATCGCCTGCTGGTTCTTGAAGCGCACGAGGCCCATGGTGATCTCGGCGTTCCAGCCCGGGTCCTCCTGGGCGCAGCGGAAGTCGATCTCGTGGCTGTCGTCCATCACCACCGTGAAGTAGATGTGCCGCTCCTTCCACTCCACGCACTCCACCGCCTTCATGCGGGCGAAGCTCAGCTCCTTGCGCCGCGAGCCCTTGGGCTCGAAGAGCTGCATCCCCTTCTCCGTCAGCAGGCACCGCTTCTTCTTCCAGAGCTGCAGCAGCCCCCCGCTTCGCTTCTCCAGCACCCCCTCCCGCAGCACCTTCTCGGGGGTCATAGCGGCCCCCTGGGATCCTCAACGCCTCGTGGTGGCTCAGCCGGGCATCCCCCGCTGGGGGATCTCCAGCCCCTCCACGTCAGGGCGCCGTTCGCCGGGGCCGTGCTGCCCCCGGGGCTCTGCCCACGCTGCTTTCGGGGCTCTCAGAGGGGCTGAGCCGTGGGGTGCCCCATGGTGGCCCCAGCACTGTTGCCGGGGCTCTGCTCCCCGCTCCCTGCCCCGAGCCGCGTGTGCGATCCCGGCGCCCCAGGAGCGCCCCAGGAGCTGTCGCTACATGCCCGGCCGCTCTCCCACTCGCATTCCTGCCGCCTCGCCTGGCCCCTCCTGCACTCGGGATCCCTTCACGCCCAGGCAAAGCCCGGCCAGGCCCGGCACAGCCCCACTTCACCCCGGAGGTGCTTTCGGGGTGCCCGCGGGCAGGCGCTGCCTCAGGGTATCCGTGTGAACAGGCAGAGTGTGGGGCGGGTCTGCACGGCAGCGGTGCCAGGCAGGGCTTGGGGACTTGTGCACAGCAGCGGTGCCAGGCAGGGCTTGGGGACCTGTGCATGGCAGCGGTGCCAGGCAGGGCTTGGGGACCTCTGCATGGCAGCAGTGCCAGGCAGGGCTTGGGGACTTGTGCACAGCAGCAGTGCCAGGCAGGGCTTTGGGACCTGTGCATGGCAGCAGTGCCAGGCAGGGCTTGGGGACCTCTGCATGGCAGCAGTGCCAGGCAGGGCTTGGGGACTTGTGCACAGCAGCAGTGCCAGGCAGGGCTTTGGGACCTGTGCATGGCAGCAGTGCCAGGCAGGGCTTGGGGACTTGTGCACAGCAGCAGTGCCAGGCAGGGCTTTGGGACCTGTGCATGGCAGCAGTGCCAGACAGGGCTTGGGGACCTGTGCATGGCAGCGGTGCCAGGCAGGGCTTGGGGACCTGTGCATGGCAGCAGTGCCAGACAGGGCTTGGACAACTGTGCATGGCAGCAGTGCCAGGCAGGGCTTGGGGACCTCTGCACGGCAGCGGTGCCAGACAGGGCTTGGACAACTGTGCATGGCAGCAGTGCCAGGCAGGGCTTGGGGACCTGTGCATGGCAGCGGTGCCAGGCAGGGCTTGGACAACTGTGCATGGCAGCAGTGCCAGGCAGGGCTTGGGGACTTGTGCACAGCAGCAGTGCCAGGCAGGGCTTGGGGACCTGTGCATGGCAGCAGTGCCAGGCAGGGCTTGGGGACCTGTGCATGGCAGCAGTGCCAGGCAGGGCTTGGGGACCTCTGCATGGCAGCAGTGCCAGGCAGGGCTTGGGCACTTGTGCACAGCAGCAGTGCCAGGCAGGGGCTGGGGACTTGTGCATGGCAGCGATGCCAGGCAGGGCTTGGGGACTTGTGCACTGTAGCCCATGCAAGGGGGGCACAGCCAGATGTTGGGGGTGCAAATCAGCTGTTGGGGGATGCAACCCCACTGGCACAGAGCTATAGGGTGCAGGGCTGGTGGGGACAGTGGGCTGTGGGCCCATCTGGGCAGGGGGCTCTGCATAAAATGCCAGCCAGGGAGGGCGTACAGAGTGCAGTGCCGTCGGGGTTGGGGGGCTGTTGGGTGCAGTGCCAGCCAAGAAGGCACAACAGGGCACAGTGTCATGGCGAGGGGCTATGGGGACCACCTGAGTGCAGCCCAGGAGCAGGGACAAAAGCAGAGAGCAGGCAGTAGCAACAGGAAGAACCCCTGACACCCATCCAAAGGTGCTGGGCCACCCCTCAGCACACAGAGCTCCCATCTCCCAGATCCCCTGGGACAGGGATTTGGAGCTCCCAGGCTGTCCCACGGCGAGGACCAGCATCCCCCAGCCTGCTGTGACCTGGGCAGGGGGAATGAGCCGTCGGAGCGGGGCCGGGACAGCACAGCCCAGCCCAGCCCGCCTGAGTCCTCCCTCCCCTGCAGCGAAACACCCGACTCCTTTCCAGCCCGTCTCGTTCCCGGCCACCGCAGCTCCGTCTGTTCCCGTGCCAGCGCCTGGCACCGAAGGGTTCATGGTGCCGTGCAGGTCTGGGGCGGGGGGGACGGGGGGGGGGCATTTGGGGACTTGTGCTGGCCTTGGGCTGCCAGAGGGGGTGACAGTCACAGCCTGCTGGGCAGCTGGATGTGCCCCCACAGATGCTGAGGACGTGGGTCCTTCACCCAGGTGAGGTCTGGAATGGGAAAAAATGCCCCCGGGGATGTGCCAGGGGTCAGGGTTAGGAGATGGAGCCCGCAGATCAGTCCGTGGCTCCCTGGCACGCAGCCACAGCCCCAGCGCCCATCTCTGGGATCACCCTGCCCATGTCCCCACAGTCCCCAATCCAGCGGAGGCCCCGACTGGAGCCCCTCTTGCCCCAGCCCCTCTGCCCTTCCCGGTCCCTCCCGGGGGCTGTGCTTGTAGCTGGCGTGGCCAAGGGGCAAGTCTGCAGCGGTGATGAGATGCAGCTCATTATCCCTCATTAAGAGGGCGGGGCGGCTGTCGGAGCCAGGAACTGGTTCGTGCTCCCTGGGGCCAACCTTGCCAGGCTGGCAGAGATCCGGCTGTCCCAGGAGACCCGGGTCCCTGATGTCAGGCAGCCCCGGCTCCCCTGCAGCCCTCGCCACCCTTCAGCCCCAAAGGTCCCCCCTGAGCACCTCAGCACCTCCAGGAGGAGCACAGCAGATGTGTGGGTTCCCTTCCAAAGGCTGTGTTCCCACACACACAGGTAAAGCTCAGCTCTGGGGATGTCGAGCCCTGGGAGCTTGAGGGTATTTTCGGGACAGTGGCTCCCAGTGCTGCTCTGGTAAGGTGGGATGTCCGTGGGCAGTTTTTGTCTCACCATCCAGGTGAAGCTTCATCCTCACAGCCCAGGAGAGAGCCAAGAGCTGCCAAACCCCCTGCCCAAGACCCAGCTCACTGCACTCTGCCTCTCTGGACTCCAGGCACCAAGGGAAGGTGATGAGCCCACAGCTGGGTGTGAAGGAGGTTTGAGAATGTCCTTCTCCACTTCCCTCTCCCTGTCTGTCTGTCCCCAGACCTGCAGGGCAGGAGGCCCATCCTGCTGGGCTGCCTGAGGGATGCCATCGCAGCTCCTGCTCTCCAGCAAAGCCAGCAGGACTCGCTGTGCCAGCCTGCCAGCGAGCCAAGGGCTTTGCTCCATGGGCTGCCCATGGTCCCCATGCTCATCCCATCCACACAGAGCCTGTGGCAGGTAACAGGGCTCAGTCCTGCCCCGAGGTGACATCCCCTGCCACAAGGGCCCTGACACCACTGGCCACAGGCTCAGAGGCTCCAGTCCAACCCCTTAAGTGGTGCCATCACCACCAGGCTCCAGGCTGCTTGGCCATGAACCAACCCTCTGGTTTGTCTCTTTGGGGGCAGGTTTGGGTCCCACAGCCCCTTTGCAAGGCTGGCAGCCCCCCGAGGGGTGGGAACTGTGGGACTCAGTGTGGCTTTGCTCCTCTAAAAGGAGTTGGACCTGAGGGCAGGTGTCCAGGCACATCCAGCTGACCAGCAGGGCCATGCCATGCTCAGTGACCACCAGAGGGTAGCAGATGGTTGGAGCTGTCCTGCTGCGGGGCAGGGGATACCCAAAACCCACCTCTTATCCCACCCTGTTTCTCCTGGGCCATGCCCCACCACCTTCTCCAGCACACCTCATGCCTCTGTCTGGATGTGTAGCCCCCTTAATGCCCTTCCTGGTCTCCCTGTGTTGGTCTCTGTCACTCCCTAAACCACTCTGAGGTGAACAGTGCAAGGTCCAGGTGTGCAGCACCCACAGAAAGCCCTCAAGGAAGGGTCCCTGTCCCAGGACATTGCCCAGGCTTCACCTGGGATCTTCTGGGCTGAAAGCTCAGCAGAGACCCACCAGCCTGGAGAAAAGGGGACTCAAGGAGAAAAAACTTCAGTTTTCCACTATCTAAAGAAGGGTTGTGGGAAAGGGAGATAGAGCAGTGCATGGCAAAAGGACAACAGGGGCTGCTCCACATGTCAAATGCCACCATCAAAGCCAAACACACACCCAGAGCAAAGTGACCTGCTGGATTCTGGGTCCCAGGCTGGGAAATCTGGAGGGGGATGGATTTTTGGTGGTGTTAAAGAGCTTACTCCCCAGTTCAGCTTCAAAAACATCAGCTAAAACCAAGGGTGGGATGAACAGGAGAAAGTGCTTAAGCTGATAAAGGAGCCCAAGTCCTGCCCCACCAAAGGATTTCTGCCTCTGTTGTGCTTCTCAGAACACTACCCACCTCATTTGCTCAACCACAATGTTTATAACTTTAGAAAAACCCCAGAACTAAATTCCCTGTGGAGTTCCTGACTCTGAGCCGCAGGTATGTCACACCGGTCCAACGAGAGAATCACAGAAAGGGAGTAAAGAGTTCAGATGAAAACCAATTAAAGCTGAGCAGCTGCCAAACTGGAGGCTTAATGAGCCACAGGATGCTAAAAATCCAGGGAGTAGGTGAAAAGCTGTGCATTATTTGGCACTGCTGGGCACGCCTGTTTGGAGAGGTGCCACCTAAAAGCACTGGGAGGGGGTTTGGTAGTGTGAGCACACGTGTTGTGCCACTGCCACACCTCAGAAGGGCCTCCCAGCATCACCCACTGCCTTTGGAATAGTTACCCCCATCCCTGGAAGTGTCCAAGGCCAGGTTGGACAGGGCTTGGAGCAACCTGGGCTAGTGGAAGGTGTCCCTGCCCATGGCAGGGGGTGGAACAAGATGGGTTTTAATGTCTCTTCCAGTACAAACCATTCCGTGATGATCCACAGTGGGAGCAGGAGAGCCCAGCTGGGCTGACCTGTAGAGCTCAGCTGGCCCCAGCTGGGCCGTGCCAAACTGCACCAACACATTCCTGCCCCTGTGCTTTAACTGCAAACCACCTCCCCTCCTCCCTTCACCTCCTGACCTCCAGCTCGGGGCACCCAGTGCAGCTTCTCAGCCCCAGACACGGAACAAACTCTCTGGCAAGACCAGGCCTGCGTCAGCTTTGATGTTTGGGATGTTTATTGCTCGCTCGGTGACGCTGCACGGCGTGGCTGAGCACACAGCCCGGTGGGGTGGGCACAGATCCTGGTGGGGTGGGCACAGATCCCTGCAGGATGGGCACATATCCCAGCGGGATGGGCATAGATCCCAGCAGGATGGGCATAGATCCCGGCAGGATGGACACACATCCCAGCGGGATGGGCACACATCCTGGCAGGATGGGCATAGATCCCAGCAGGATGGGCATAGATCCCGGCAGGATGGACACACATCCCAGCAGGATGGGCATAGATCCCAGCAGGATGGATACAGATCCCAGCGGGATTGGCACACATCCCGGCAGGATGGGCACAGATCCCGTTGGGATGGCCACACATCCCAGCAGGATGGCCACACATCCCAGCAGGATGGCCACACATCCCAGCAGGATGAGCACATATCCCAGCAGGATGGATACAGATCCCAGCAGGATGGACACACATCCCAGCGGGATGGGCACACAGCCCGGTGGGGTGGGCAGAGATTCCAGTGGGATGGGCACATATCCCTGCAGGATGGACACCCATCCCAGTGGGATGGGCACACATCCTGGCAGGATGAGCACATTCCCCTGCAGGATGGGCACACATCCCAGCAGGATGAGCACATTTCCCAGCAGGATGGACAGAGATTCCGGCAGGATGGACACACATCCCAGCAGGATGAGCACATTTCCCAGCAGGATGGACACACATCCCTACAGGATGGACATGCATCCCAGCAGGATGGACACAGATCCCAGCAGGATGGACACAGATCCCAGCAGGATGGACACGCATCCCAGCGGGATGGACACGCATCCCAGCGGGATGGACACACATCCCAGCGGGATGGGTGATGCAGAGCAGAACGTTTGGGGCACTCGGGCCCCGCTGGGGTGGGGGTGAGCGGTGCCCCCAGCAGCCCCTGCCCCGGCAGCCCCCGCTGGGCACAGCACTGGGACTCCCCCATCTCTGGAGTACTCTGGGGCAGGGTGGGCAGGGAGGGGCCGGTGCTGCGAAGCCGCAGGTGGCTCTGGGTGCCGGTGAGGGTGGTCACGGCGGGCGTGGGGAGGGTCTGGCAGCACAGCCTGGCTTGGGCAAGCCCTGGGCGAGCAGAGAGCGCAGCTCCTGGTGCCTCACTGCGAGTGGATGAGCGCCCCAGCACCCTGCCCAAAGCCAAAGCCCTTGGGACCGAAGTTCTTGGCATAACAACCTGCAGAGGATGGAAGGGAGAGACAGGTAAGGCTGGCACCCAAGCGGGCACTCACCCCAGAGCACACACTGCCTGAACAGGACAGGGTTTGCCACATTTGTTGGGTGAACAAGGAGGCCCCAGGCACAGCAGGAAATTCCCTGGCTCCACTTACAGCCAACCCCATATAGAGCTGCCAAGGCCACCACCTCCCCAACTTCCAGGCCATCCTGGGTCCCTGCACAGGGATTTTCACCCCCTGCTACCACCCTTCAGAGCCCAGGACAAGCCATGGGACAGGTGGGACTCACCTTTGCAGTAGATCTCCCCATCTTTGTCTGCCAGGGTGGTGGACTCCAGGCTTTTGCCACACTTGGCACAGCGGAAGCAGGACTTGTGCCAGGACTGTGGGACAGGAGCAGAGCCTGGTCAGACACCCCCCAGGGACAGGGCAGCAGGGCTCTGGCTACCAAACTGGCTCCCTTCTGGTCCTGACCCAAAGTGGCTGGCAAAGAGCTCTCAATGGCATAAAAGTTTTTTTCTGGAAAGCTCTGACCTCCCTGCCCAGGTGGGAAGGTACAGAGAGGAAACACCAGGGGTGGTCACTGTTCCCATGCTGAGCTGGTTTGGGGACCTTCTGCCCACACTCACAGAAGTCACTGGTACAATAATTTGTACAATAATTTGTGAGGAGCACTCCCCCTCCTTCTTTGGGGATTGTTCTCTCTCAACCAGTATGATAAGTCCCCTCTGTTATCCAGCTGAGACCCACAGCTGCTGGGCATTAGCCTGGGGGTGGCAGCAGGGTTGGCAAACCTGCCCCCACACCACCACAGCTTCAAGGAAGGCAGCAAATGGACAGGAAGAATGCAAAAAACAGAGAGTGTTTAAAAATAACCCCCCCACGCAGAGTTCCAGCAGTCCCCTGGAGATAAATGAGCTCAGAGCCTTCGAGCAGACCTTGAGTAGCCAGAGCTGCTCACAAAGGAATTTAAGTAAACACTTTGGAAAACATGAAACCTTTTTTGGAAGAAAATGTGAAATTAGGGGGCTGGAGGAGGAGGTAGTGGATGGAGTCATCCAGCAAACATTAGCACATGAAATACATGCTCTGGAATCCTCTCTGGGTTTGCTTGAGTCTAATTGTTTCACCAACTTTGGTTCCCTGTAAACATTGAGGCCAGAAGCTGTTCAGGAAGCCCAGATTGTTGTTTAAAGGGTAAGTTTGACTTCTGACCCTGGGCTGTCCCTCAATGTGTCCCTCACAGGTCCCTGCACTGCCAGCTGGGGACGACCATGCTGGGAGGCCCCTTCTGCTGACCAGATGCCTCCTCTCCTTGCTCTGGGGACAGAGGACAAGCACAGCCCCAGGAGGACAGAGCACAGCAGGTCAGTGAGTGACCACCATGTCACCAGTGAGCTGGTGAGGCTGTCCCAGCACGGCCACCCCATGGCACAAAGCCAAGTGGCCTGACCTGGTGACCCTGGCAAGCTCTGCAGATGTGCCTGACCTTCAGGCAGGGTCCTCACCTGGGGTCCCAGGGCTGACAGCATGGAAGGTGTCCCATTCCTTGCAAAGGGATTCCCAGAGCTGGGCTGGGATAAGGCCACAGCTCAGGATGCAAAAGATCCTGATGAAGTGATGGATTTGACATAGGAAGTACCAGAGCTGTTTACAGTGTCCTTCACACCCAACCCTGAGCTGACCCAGTCCACCAGCAGAGCAGACCAAGGGAGATGCACCAAACCCAGGCTCACACCTCCAACAACCCTGCCCTGCCTATGGGCAGCACTGACCACGGGAAGTCAACCCCTGCCCCAAATCTGGGCTGCAGCATCCCAGCCTGGGGCAAAGGGTGGAGAAGGATCAGAGGATGATGCAATTCTTTCAGTTAGCAGTGGCTGTGGCCATGGCCCATATCACTGCTCATCCTCCCTCCCCATACATCTCCAGCAGGGACATCCATGCTGACATTTGCTGAGCAGGGCTCTGAATTTAATATTTACATGTATTTCTCTCCCATCTACAAGCCTGTGAGAGCACTGCAGTCTGGGCAACCTGATTTTCAGACATGCCAGGATCTCCTTTTCGTGCCAGGCTTCCAGGTGAGTGTGGCCAGCAGACCCCAAGGCCAGCCCTGCCTGAAGGCTCTGGCAGCCTGTGGGTCAGGTGAAGCCCCTCTGTGTAGGTGTCCCTGCCACACAGCAAGCTGTGCCACATCCATCCCATCCCACCCCATCCCATCCCATCCCATCCCATCCCATCCCATCCCATCCCATCCCATCCCATCCCACCCCATCCCACCCCATCCCATCCCACCCCATCCCATCCCATCCCATCCCATCCCATCCCATCCCATCTCATCCCATCCCACCCCATCCCATCCCACCCCACCCCATCCCAATCCCACCCCATCCCAACCCATCCCATGCCATCCCATCCCATCCCAACCCATCCCATGCCATCCCATGCCATCCCATGCCATCCCATCCCATGCCATCCCATCCCACCCCATCCCACCCCATCCCACCCCATCCCATCCCATCCCATCCCATCCCATCCCATCCCATCCCATCCCATCCCATCCCAATCCCATCTCATCTCATCCCATCCCAATCCCATCTCATCCCATCCCATCCCATCCCATCCCATCTCATCCCATCTCATCCCATCCTATCCCATCCCATCTCATCCCATCTCATCCCATCCTATCCCATCCCATCTCATCCCATCTCATCCCATCCCATCCCATCCCAATCCCATCTCATCCCATCCCATCCCATCCCATCCCATCCCATCCCATCCCATCCCATCCCAATCCCATCCCATCCCATCCCATCCCATCCCCCCCTTACCTTGCCAGCTCCGATCACCTTCTCGGCTGCGTACACGGCCTGGCCACAGCGAGGGCACCCATCAGATCCTCCCACCTTCTGGGCCATCCTGGCTGCGTTGGGGTTGGTGGGTCGGTGGGGCTGACCCCTGTGGATGGCAGGGACACCACGGTCAGGGGTGCACAGGCAAGATGGACAGGGAAGAGCTACAGGATCCCAAGTCCCAGCCCAGTTTTGAAGGGCTTGGAGCTTCATGCACAGTGTGTTGAACCCCATGGGAAGTTCAGCCTGAGGTCTGTGTGCTGAGAGGGGGTGGGCAGTGCTCAGGCAATGGGGACACGTCCTGCCCAGCCCCATCTCACCCAGCAAACAGGGCTCAGTGGCTTTCCCCACCCCAGAGCAGCACAAAGGCAGAGCAGCCCACGGCTGGGAGCTCAGCATGGGTGGCACTGCCAGGCAGCACAGGGCAGAGATGGGGGAGAAGGGGCCCACAGCAGCCCCAGCTTCTAAAACAAGCCTCAAACTCACTCTTCATACTTGATTCCCAGAGACTCGCCCTTGTCAGTGCTCAGGGTCCCTGCTCCCATCCCGTAGCCATAGCCCTTGGGGCCGTACTTCTTCCCATAGCAGGACTTGCAGTAGATCTCCTCTCCATGCACGGCAACAGTGGTGCTGTCCAAGTTCTTCTTACACACCACTGGAAAAGAGGGGAGGGTGTGCCATCAGCCTGCTCAGCCAGAGCTTGCTAATTAGCTGGGGGAAACAAGTCCTCACAGGGATGGCACAGCTCAGCTTTCAAGGAGTAAGGAAACCCTAGACAGGATCCAGTTGCAGGAGCTCATGCAAACCAGCAGAGATAAGGATCACAACAAGAACATTGTCTGGCTTTAAAAGGAAGCAACCACCAAAGCCAAGAGGTTGATACCAAGAGAAAGCTCTGTTAACCCTCTGGGTGCTGGTCTCCTCAATTTTCCCTACAAATCACTGCAGAATTCCCAAGCTCAGGGATGCATGTCCTGGCCCCACACCTCACCTGAGGCAAACACACAGCAAGAAGCACTTGGGGCAAAGAAATGTTAGTAAATTAATTTTTCCTGGTTAGATGGACTAACAGCAGCCCTGTGGCCATCACCACACCCCAGGCACTGTCAGGGCTTTGCACACTATGCACAGTGACCTCTCCAGACCCCAAGACTGATGGAAATGCTCGTGTAACAAGTCACTCCTGGTCCATGCCTTGGCTTGAGGGGGTGTGTAGGGTGGTCTCAGGTGAGGGACACAAGCTCAGATGGGTGTTGGAGACCTTGGGGTCAGTATAGGATGTAAGATGGGACAGGAGCAGACAGCAGCCAGGCTCAGGGGCCCTGCTGAGCCTATCCAGAGCTTGAGCCTGGGCCTGGGCTCAGGCCTTCTCCTGATTTTTAGGTTTCACAGAACAGTTTGGGTGAGAAGGGATCTTAAAGACTATCCAATTCCAAGCCCCTGCCATGGGCAGGGACACCTCCCACCACCCCAGGTGGCTCCAAGCCCTGTCCAAACTGGCCATGGACACTTCCAGGGATGGGGCAGCCACAGCTTCTCTGGGCAACCTGTGCCAGGGCCTGCCCACCCTCGCACAGGGAAGAATTTCTTCCTTATATCTAATCCAAACCTCTCCCCTTTCAGTTTGAAACCATCTCCCCCTTCCCTATCACCACCTGGTGTGTGAAAAGTCATATAAGCACCCACAAGGTACTGAAACACCATCTCCTGCCTCAGCTCTGATCACAACCACCCTATGGGCTTCCAAACCCTTCCTGGAACACAGCCCTGGAGCAGGAGGTGAGCAGCACCCAAACTCCAGGTGATCTCCAGTGTTTCTGTGCCCTGTGCAGGATCCCAGCCCCTGGAGCAGAGTCCACAGCGCTGCCACCAGCCCCAGGCAGATCCTGTTGCAGCTGCCACACAGCCTTCCCCCATCCTGCCTTGCACACCTTAAATGTCGAGGCTTCCAGCAGCCTCTTGGCCAGCAGAGCAGTTCCTGGGCCTTTACCAATATCCCAGGAATGCAAACACAGCGGAGCTCCACCCTCAGAGCAGCACAAAGTGCAGCACTGAACACGGGCCCCGTGACTAAATATGGTGCTTCTCCTCCAGGAGCTGCTGTTGGGAGAAGGAAGTGGAAAGGGAAACATCTCCTGCCATCTAAGGATGCTCTGGCAGGGTCCTCTCCTGGCAATGCTGGATGGCAGGAGGTGGAAGGAGAATGCATTCCTGTTGGGAAAGACCAGCACTGGTTAACTGGTCCCATTGCTGCCAAGCTACTGGGCTGCTCTTGGGGTTCTGCATGACCCTGGAGCAATGCTGAGCTCAGGCAGACCCTCAGGAGGGTAGTTTGGGAACTTTTACTGGCACAGTCACAGGGCAGACCCTCAGGAGGGGAGTTTGGGAACTTTTACTGGCACAGTCACAGGGCAGACCCTCAGGAGGGGAGTTTGGGAACTTTTACTGGCACAGTCACAGGACAGACCCTCAGGAGGGGAGTTTGGGAACTTTTACTGGCACAGTCACAGAGCTTTGTTGTGAGCTTTGTCTCAGGGGTGACAGTGAATGATCTCAATGGCATCTGAATGGACCTGGAGCTCCAGTCTAAGCTCTCACAGTCCCTCATCTGTACCCAACCCAGAGCTTTGAGAGGCAGCAGAAAAATTCTCTCCCCAGCTCCAAGGTTTCAGCATTGCAGAAATTCCTGTGTGCTGCTCTCAGAGTTAAGGACCCTTTGTTTTAATAAGAGCAGCTGAGTCTCTCCACAAAACAATTAAACAAGAGCTGCCTCTGCTTTCCAAGGCCAAGCAGGCTCCTTACAGCACATTTCTGCTGTACTACCCTGTCAGCTGGATGGAGGCCAGCAGTCCATCACCAAGTCTCTCCCTGAGCTCTAATGCACTGTGGTAGGTTTGGCTCCTTCTGCGTGATTTTTTTGGCAGATCCGGTCAAAGTATTTGTTATTCTCCCTTAAAGATAAGGGTTTCAAGTTCCCTGGTGAGGCCCAAATGCAGCCCTGGGGAACAGGCTGGGGATGCAGGAGCACCACCCACAGCACTGGGACCAGTGGGCACCACGGTGGGCTGGCACATGAGCTGGGGAGCCCAAAGCTGGCACGGGCAGAGCTGCCGGGCATGAGTGGAGTGTGATCATGTCCATCTGCAAAGCACAGGGACAGGACCTGAGCTCAGCACCACTCACTCCCCAGGGACTTGCTTCCCTGAGCATACACTGGATGACCTTTTTCCCCACTTTGGCTGTGTATTCCCACCTGGAAGTAATGCCTTTTGCCTCATTTCATGGCTCTTGGAGGCCTGCCCTGCTCTCTGGGTGCCAGTTTCCCATGGCAGCAGCTTTCCCTGGCAAACCAGCTGTGTGCACAGGGGGCAAGGGCAACACTCCCCACCCTCCTTATCTGAGGGTGCAGAAGAAACAGGACTTCCTTCTGCAGAGCAGCTGCAGTGAGGACTCAGCTGCCACCCCCTCCCTGCCAGGGCAAACCTCTCCACCCCAACTCCTCTGCCAAGGCAAGTTTCCAGCCTGGAAAATCCCACAGCCAAGAGCTCCTGGCTGGCACTGGCCACCCTGGACACTGCCCAGGGAGCAGGGACACAGCAACAGCCTCTCTCCCTCACACACATCTGGATCCAGCTGTGTGTGCTGCATCCCAGGCCAATCAGTATCCAGGAGCTGGGCCAGATGGACACAGGAGCAAGGCAGGGATCAGTCATCCCTGGAGGCTGCTGGTGTCTCCCTGCTGGAATAGCTCTCCTGAGGTTATTCCTGAGTGTGCCTGTTTACAGACCCTGCTGCCAGTATGGAAAAGATCCTGTCTATGCTCCCTGCTGGGATGGGATGGTGAGACTGGGACCAGGGGACTGGGATGAGCTGGGAAAATGTAAACCTCAGTGGGGACCAGCTCTGAAGATGCACTTCTGCTTCTCCATGGCAGGTGAAATGTGTTGAGGAGTCAGCAGTGGACACAGGAAACCTCTGTGCTCCTAAATTCCAGGATGTTTAGGGTTGGAAGGCACCTTCAAGCTCATCAGTTCCAATGCCCTGCCATGGGCAGGGACACCTTCCACTAGACAAGGTTGCCCCATCTCATGTGAGCACAAGAGAACCACCAGTTCTGGTACATGACAGTCTTCAGGGGCAGAGGGAAGAAATGTGGTAACACACAGGCTGAGGACAGAGGTCATGCTTTGATTCACACATCTTGCAGTCCCTCTGGACACAAATGTCCCAGGCTTAAGGAGCTGCTCTCATCACTAACACTACTGGCCCTGGTACCTCCAGAGGGAGGGGAAGGGTGTCTGGGGACCTGCAGCAGGAACCCAGCAGTACTTGTAGGATCCCACAGAGCACAGGAGGAACAGAGCTCGGCACTGAGTCACTCACAGCTCAATCTTGTTCTGCTGCCCTTCCCTGCAGGTGACACTTGGGGCCAAACATACAACAGAAACACTCTCAGCAACAGTGGATTTGTAGGCAGGGCTGGGGGTGATGCTTCAGCACTTCTCAGGAGGTCTTCCATCATTAGACAGGACCACATCTCCTTCCCATTATCTCCTGGGACACAGGGGAAGCTCCCAGGGCTCAACCACCTTTTTGGTGTGGGAAAACCACATAGGAGACTAAAGCATCACCTCCTGCCACCACTGCTGGGAGAGTCCCTGGCTCATGCTCTACTCCTCAACATCTGGACACACACTAGAGGACCCAGCCTGGCCTTCCCCTGGGGTAGGGACAGACTAAATCTTTATGTGGGTGCTGCCTGAGGTCTGCCCCAACAGCTTGGGGTGTCCTGGGATGATCCTTCAGCAGAACTGACTTCCAGGTCTGGAGGGAAGTGGAGTCCCTGCCACGCAGCTCCCACAGCCAGACTGTTTGCAGAGAAATCCTAACGGGCACTGCCCCAGCCCATGAACAGGATGTGACGGGGCATCCTGGCAGCAGAGAGCCAGGAAGCAGAGGGGGGGATGAGGGAAGGGCTGGTACTCACTGCACAAGAAGCAGGACTTGTGGAAGCTGTTGCCTTCACATTGCACCTCCTCGGCAAAGTACACGGCCTTCTGGCAGACCCCACACTTCTTTCCTCCTCCCCAGTTGGGCATCCTGCAGGGAAAGCACAGGCGGGCTCAGGGGCAGGGTGGGAGGTCAGGCAGGGCACTGCTGGGCAGGAGCAGGGACGGGGCAGAGGGAGTGGGCACATCCCAGCTGGAGCTCCAGCAGCTTTCCCGCATGTGCCCAGATCCCCCGTGGACATTTGCTGTGTGCACAGACCCACAGGGTCCAATTAGCAGAATGAGCAGAACTCAGGATGCCCATGTGACCCATTGCTACAGTACCCAGCAGTACCAGCTGCCTCCCAGGGACCACCAACCCTGCCAGCAAGGAGCAGCAGAAACCCCCTTGTCCTGGCAGCTGTGGGACCTCACAGCTCCTTTCAGTGCCAGGAAAGGGTGGAAGTGGAACACTGTGAGGTGATGTTTGCACCTGGTGATGGTGCTTACAGAGGCACCCATGGCCCCAGCACCCCTTGAGAAGGCACCCACAGCCCCAGCACCCCCTGAGATCCCAATGCTGCTGTTCCACCCACCCATGGCCAGGGGAGCTGAGTGTTGGTGCTGGAGACTGAGAGCTGTCACCCCCACTGGAAACAGTGCCAGCCTCTCCCCCCTGACCAACTCAGCCACTGCAGGGCAGGGGTACAGTCAGGGTTGCCTGGATAGCAGGGTCTGACCCCTGGCACCACCAAACAGAAGGCCCTGGCACTGTGTCCCCACAGCACCATCAGCTTGTGCCTTGCCTGGCCAAACACTCCCAGGTGACCCAACCTTGGGCAGCTCAGCCTCCTCCAGGGCTGCAGGCACAGCCATGGAGGCTGGAAAATCAGAAATCAAAGGCACAGTGCAGGGCAAAGAGCTGAGCACCAGCCTGAGCTGCCATCCTGCTCCTTGGCAGGACATAAATGCTTCTATTTCTCTCTGCTCTTTCCTGACCTGTCCCTGATGAGACACAATCCAGAGACCCCTTGAGCTGCTGGACATTTGCAGATAACCCCAGAATCCTGTGAGCACAAAACACAAGCAGCAGAGCTTCAACTCAGAGGGGCCTTGAGACATGTGAAGGCAACTCAGTATAAACCTCAAGACATTCAAACAGCAAAATCCTACATGGAGATACTGAGGGAGCCAAGTTGGTGGGATGTGGCCAAGAAGAAGCTAAGAGGATCTCACAGCAACCTATGGTTGCAAAGACAATAAACCACTTTTTGGTGGGGCCCAGTGATTCAAGAAAGGTCAATGGGCACAAGCTGCAGCTTGGGAGGTTTCCAGAGGCCTCCTCCATGTAATTACACTCTATAATTCTTCATTCTGCTCCCATGTGGGGACAAGCAGCAGAAGTCACACACCCACAGCTACATGGGACTGACTCCTGAACAGCTTCCTGATTCCCAAACTGCTAAAGCAGCAGGACAAGGTCCCCAAAACCAACCCTCATTTTCCCAGTACATGATGTGCCAGCCCACCACGTGTACAGGATCTCATTGGTCACTCAGTCTGGCTGTGTGGAGATGAGAAAGGGGCCCTGGGTCTGCTGGAACACACCAGGAGCCTTCGAACCCTCCTCCTGCAGCACAGCCAAACCCCTGGGTCACCTTGGGCAGCTCAAGCCCCATCCCAGGGTCTCCAGTCACCCACCCAGCAGCTGAGCCAGTGGCTGTACCAGCTGGGGAGGTGGGTGCTAAACACAGCAGGACTGGGGGCTCTATAAACATCAAACAGGGAGGGGGGCCACAAAGCTCCACAAACCCTCTGCTCACAGGCACAGTGACATGGGAAAATTGAGTTCTTCATAGAATCTCCTGAGCTGGAAAGAACTCACAAGGATCATCCAGTCCAACTCCTGGCCCTCCTCAGGACATCCCAACAATCCCACCCTGTGCCTGAGAGTGTTGACCAAGCACTCCTTGAGCTCTGGCAGCCTTGGGGCTGTGCCCACTGCCCTGGGCAGCCTGTTCAGTGCCCACCCACCCTCTGGGGGAAGAACCTTTTCCTCATATCCAACCTCTCCTGACACAGCTCCAGCCATTCCCTCGGGTCCTCTTCCCTGTGTAAGAGTATTTTGTCAGGGAACACAACAGGGGAATTGATCTCAGCCTGGTTTTAGGGCAGGCAGGGCAGGGGTCAGGGCTCTGCTCTAGCCCAGCTGGATGCCCAGAGGGTCTCAGAGAGGGACAGACAGATGGAGGGTGCCAGGAGCAGGGGCTGGGCAGGCTGTGCTGGCTCCAGGGGTGCCAGGAGCTCTGTCTGGGGTGTGACACAGCAGCCAGGAAGTCTCTTTTCAAAGGCCCTGCAGGCTGGGGCTTCCCACTGTGCCAAATCCCTCCCTTCCAGCCTGATCCTTCCAGTCCCTGCCTTTGGATTGCCTTAAAAGGACACAGTTTGTTTCTCTCCAGAGCCTATTTTTCCCCTGAACCAGGAGGAGGGCTTGACCTGGCTCAGGAATTTCCTTGGAGGGCAGAAACATCCAGCAGCATCCCCTTGCCAGTCCCTGTGCCCCCTGCATGGTATGGGGCCCACCAGCCCCTTTTGCCCCTGTGCCCACCTGTGTCAGATCCCACATCAGGAGTAACACAACCCTGGCTACACCTTCTCTGGGTCCTCCATCCCTTTCCAAACATGACAGCTGACAGACCCCACCTTTGGGATGACCCAGCCCTGGTTTTGGGGGGCTCCACATCCCCTTTCCAAACATGACAGCTGACAGACCCCACCTTTGGGATGACCCAGCCCTGATTTTGGGGGGCTCCACATTCCCTTTCCAAACATGACAGCTGACAGACCCCACCTTTGGGATGACCCAGCCCTGGTTTTGGGGGGCTCCACATCCCCTTTCCAAACATGACAGCTGACAGACCCCACCTTTGGGATAACCCAGCCCTGGTTTTGGGGGGCTCCACATCCCCTTTCCAAACATGACAGCTGACAGACCCCACCTTTGGGATGACCCAGCCCTGATTTTAGGGAGCTCCACATCCACACGAGGGATCCAAACGCTTTTGCTACTTATTTTCCTCACCCACCATGGGAGGGTCACAGGTGCCTCTGCACAGTTTAAACAACAACATCCATGGGATTTTGGCAGGTGACTCTCACCACGAAGCACAAATGCAGCCCCAGCAAAGCCACATCCCATCAAGACCTCCTGGCACACACCAGGATGGACTTTCTGAGGGGAGAGACCACGGAAATGAGTTTGTCCTGGGGATCCACGTGAGAGCTCAGAGCTGGGCACAGAGAATGCCCAAGAGAGGACTGAAGTTGCTGGGAATTCCCTCTTAATCCACAACATCCACACCACATGCTGAGAGTCCAGCAGGACACAGAGAGGCCAAAAAGCAGTTTGTGCTCCAGGTCAGTATCAGCAGAAAAAAAGGAATAGGAGCACACTGTTCATGGAGACTGGGACCTGTACCATCCCTCTCAAAATCAAAGTCCTCACAACAGCCATCCAGGCAGAACCATTGTCCCAATTCCCCATGTAATGACCACTTTAAGATATGCTGGAGTGTTTTCAATCCTTTCAGCATTTTTTTCAGAGTGCATTGCATATTTTTCGCAATTTTAACACTTAGTGACCTCACTTGCACTTCTTCAAGTCACTGTGAGCCCCATGGAGAACGAGGAACAGGAGGTGACTGTCCTGCAGCCAACGACCTCCCTGACCACAGGCAAGAGTCATGAAGGGCTGCCAAAAACCAAGATTATTTTCCTTCCTCTTTTGGCTCCACAGCCCATGGAGCACAAGTCCCAGCAAAGAGAGAGCCCCACAGACACCACCCTCTGTGCCAAGGGAGGCTCAGCCCTGCAGCCACTCCACCACCCTCTCTGAATAAGGGAAGGAGCCCCAACACCCTTTAGCAGCAGCTGTACTGCTGGGGAGCACAGACATAGGGGAGGCTTGTGCAGAACCACCCAAGGCTGACACTTGTTGGAGATTAACTCCAATTCCAGTGGCTGATGTTGCTGCAGTTCAGCTCTCTGGGACAAAGCCAGGTTGGACAGGGCTTGGAGCAGCCTGGAAGGTGCCCGTGGCAGGTGAGTGGAACTGGATAACTTTTGAGGTTCCTTCCAACCCAAACCATTCAGTGGTTCTATGAAATATGAGCTACAGACTCATCCATGTTTCAGGGTTGCACCAGTTTGGGGGGCAGTTTAAGCTATGCTGAACCAGCAGCCATAAACCAGTATGGAACCAGTATGGAACCAGTATGGAACCAGTATGTCCTGGTGCTTTGGGGTGTCCTCTGGGCTCTAAGGGGAAGCAGGGGGCAGATGCAGCCAAGCCAGGAGGCAGCAGGGACAGTGGACACAGCTCCATGGCCATGGGAACACTCAGAGCAGGGCACGAACATCCCTGCAGCCCCCAGAATGTCAGTTCAACCCTTCAACCTCCTGCAACAGCTGGAAAACCCTTCCCAAGTATGTGCCCCAGTAATTAATTGCAGAGCAATCACTTCATGCTTGGAGATCACTGAGGAACAGGACACTCATGCTGGCCCACGTAAAAGGGGTTTTTTCCAATGAGAGAGTTAACAGAAGTGAATGACAGAAGAGCACCATCAGTGCTGAACAAAATTCACTCTAAGGATGTTCACAGCAGCCCATGCAGGATTATTACAGGGCCTGGCAAAGGGGAGGAAGCCACAGCAGGAGCCCCAAGCTCTGGGGTCTGATCGGTGCCTTCCAGTTTAAAGAGCAGCTGGCATGGCCATCAAATGGGCACACATGGAGTCACCCAGATGGATCGGGGTGTGGGCAGAGCACAGGAACCAGCTCACCTGTAACAGTGACATACAGGGGACTCTGGGCTATCAACAGCATAAACAAGGATAAATGAAGGTCATGTGTGATGTCAAACTGGTGAGCAGGAGAAGGGCATCCTGAAGCTGGTGAGCAAAGGGACATGGCAAAACACTGGGGTCACCATGGGCATATCAGAGCACTGACCCAGGAGATGCAACTGCATCAGATCAGACATCTCTGAGGGCTTTGCTGTGAGAGCAGGAGGGTCTGAGGTCCAAAATGATGCTCACACATGGCTCATCTGCTCTGTGGCTCCCAAAGCAACTGGGCAGGACTTCTGCTGCCTAAGACTGGCTGTGCCAGGGTAGTATCCATGCAGGGCCAGCACCACAGCAAGCCAGCAGCCAGGCAGGGCTCTCACAGCCATGTGCCTCCAGACCAACCTCAATCACCCACGGATGCTGCTCCCAACTTGGCTTACAAAGGCTACCTGGAAGTTTCCTATCCCAGCTGGGTTCCTCAAGGAAAATCCCAACATTACTCAGAACAAAAGCTGAAGCGTTTTCAGGCGTGCTGAGAAAAGCTACTGATTCCTGCAGGGATGGGATGAAGATCCATAACCTGACCAAGCTCACTTGAGCTTTTGCAAAGCTGTTGTTTCCCCTGGTTGATCACATCCTTGTCTCTTTGTGCTGCCTCCCAGGAGCAGGGAGCTGAGCTCAGCCACTCCAAGGCAAAGTGCAGACAGCAACATCCTGGCTGGAGAGGCTCCAGTCCAGGAGACAGGACAGATCCTGAAGCTGGAGAGACACGGCTAACTGAGCTGTGGGAGCAGGGATGGCACCATCTTGTCTATTCAGCAGTGACACTGAGTGCCTTGTTAGGGGGTAAAACCAGCCCAGGGCTGAGTCCTCATCCACACCACTGCACCTTTCCAGCCTCACCACCAGAAGAATCATAGAACCTCCTGAGCTGGAAGGGACCCACAAGGATTATCCAGTCCAGCTCCTGTTCACAGCACAGCCCCAAAATACCACCATGTCCCTCAGAGCATTGTCCACGTGCTCCCTGAGCTGTCAGGCTTGGTGCTGTGACACTGCCCTGGGGAATCTGTTCTGGTGCCCAGCTACCCTCTGGGAGAACCTTTTCCTGAAATCCAGCCTAAACCTCCTCTGACACAGCTCCAGCTCTTGCCTTGGTCATGTTACTGGTCACAGAGAGCAGAGATGGGAACTGCCCCTCAGGAGGAGCTGCAGACCCCAATTAGCTTTGACCTCAGGCTCCTCTTCTCCAGAATGAACAGACCAACCAACCACAGTTGCTCCTTGTGTGGCTTCTCCTCCACAACCTTCACCAGGCTGCAGAGCCTCCAAAGTCAGTCTCACACCTCTCTACTTTAGCACTGTCACCTCACCCAGTCCAGCCCTCCCTAGATCTGATTCCTCGGTGCTTTTGCCAAGGGCTCATTAACCCCCTCCCCAAGCGCTGGTGGCTCTGAGGTTTGGAAGCAGCCCCTGGAGCTGTACTCGAGCCCAGCCCCGCCTCCAGCGATGCAAATCTCTGTGAAGTGACCCGAGTCCGCAGCAGGAGCGCGGGCTGAGCTGGCTCAGCGTCCTGGGAATGAGCCTTACCGGGACTGCAAAGCGCAGGGACAGCAGAGCCCAAGTTGTGGCGAAGGGACAGGGTGCAAGGACTCTGCTCACAGTCCAGCCAGGGACCACCGCGCTGAGATTCCCCTTTGGAAGGGGCACACTGAGCCGAGGGTTCTGATTTCTGGGGGTCTGGCATCCCGGTGGGCAGTGAGCACGCCTGGATCCAGGCCCACTGGCGGCAGGGCCATCAAAGTTCACCCGATCTGATGCAACCGCTTCGGCTTCCGCATCCCCACCACGTGTGCGGCGTTCGTGCCTCGGGGGGTCCCACCGCCCTGAACCCACCCCACGGGCACACGCGGGGCCTGGGCCCACTCTCCAGCCCCGCACCTCACCCCGGCGGGGTCCGCCGGGCTGGGGGGGCGGAGGGGATGAGGCAGCCCGAGGGGATGGAGGGAGGGATAGAGGGTGGGATGCAAGGGGGGTTGGAGGGAGGGATGCAGGGGGGGATGGAGAGTAGGATGTAGGGAGGGATGCAGGGGGGGCTATAGGGAAGGATGCTGGGTGGGATGCAGGAGGGATGTAGGGGGGATGCAGGGAGGGATGGAGCGTGGAATGCAGGGGGGTTGCTGGGAGGAATGGTGACAACGCCGGGCTGGCGGAGCGGCAGCCCCGGGGACTGGGGTCGCGAGTGGCTCCGCTGCGCTCGGCGGGACCCGGTGGCCGCCCCGACCCCGCACCCACCTGCAGCCTGGCCGGTATCGCTGTCGCTGTCGCTGTCGCTGCCGGTGCTGGTGTCGGGAGCGGCGCTGGGGCCGGCGGTCGCTCGGGGTTTTGTTGCCGGCAGGGGAGGGCGGGTCGCGGGGCGGCGGCGCTCGGAGCCGACTGGGACTGATGTCACGGGGCTCCGCGGAGGAGGGCACGGACGGGCTGGCCCCGCCACCGGCCCCGGGACCCCCCGATACTGTGTCCTCCTGGAACCCTCAGGCCGGTTCCCAATAGGATGTGCCGTTGGTAGCACCTACCAGATGTTTAGGTCGGTGTTTTGTTATGCTGAATGTTTCCCTCTAAATAGGAGTTGCGAGGCTGGAGAGCGCTCTGAGAGCAGCCCTGAGGGGAGGACTTGTGGTGTTGGTGAAGGAGACGCTCAACATGCCCTGGCTGTGTGTGCTGGCACCCAGAAACCCCCCAGTGCTGAGCTGGTCCCACAGCGTGGGCAGCAGGACAGGGGGGATTCTGCCCCTGTGCTCCACTCAGGTGAGACCTCACCTGCAGTGCTGCTCCAGCCCTGAGGTCCCAACAGAAGAAAGATGTGGAGCTGCTGGAGTGAGTCCAGATGAGGCCACAGAGATGCTCTGAGGGCTGGAGCACCTCCACTCTAGAGACAGGCTGGGAGGGCTGGGGGCGTTCACCTGCAGAAGAGAAGGCTCCAGGGATACCTTCCTGCAGCCTTTCCATATTCAAAAGGGAGCTTGTAAGACATAAAGAAGAAATGTTGTACAGTGAGAGTGGGCAGGCCCTGGCACAGGTTCCTCAGAGTAGCTGTGGCTGCCCCATCCCTGGGAGTGTCCAAGACCAGGCTGGACAGGGCTTGGAGCAACCTGGGCTGGTGGGAGGTGTCCCTGCCCATGGCAGGGGGTGGAACGAGATGAACTCAAAGGTCCCTTCCCACCCAAACCATTCTGGGATTATGACTCTCATGAAAAATTGTAGGAAGCAGGGGAGTGAGGGGCAACTCTGGGCATGGGAACCTACAACAACACTGCTCTGGGTTCAGGCACACGGGGAGAAAAAGTAAGCACAGAATCAAACTAGGAGGGAAAGGCTGCAGGGGTGTTGGGAAAACACTCCCAGCACAGCTGAATGGCAGGTGTCAACTTGGGAAGGGAGAGCTCTGAGAAGTGGAGAGGCACTGCCTGCACCTCCCTGCTGTCCCTCACACACACAGCAGTGCCCTCCAAGCCTACAGAAAGCCTGGCTGCAGGGCTGCAAAGCTGCTCCTTTTCCTGTGTGTTGCTATGCCAGGCAGTACAGGAGCACAGGAAGGCCCAGGACTATGAAAAACAATTCTAAGGCTCCAGGTTTACATCGTGAAAAGCCAAGGGTAGTCCATGTGTGGGCCTTGCAGCCTGACCCAGCATTCAATTGTTCATCCCATCCTGGTTGTGGCTCTGTGCTCAGACCTCCCATCAGGACCCCACATCCCAGTTTGGGTTTGGGTGTTCCCTTGTGTGCTCATCCCTGCCTGATTTGCAGCTTGCTGGGGTACAAATTCCCACCCTCCATGTCCTTTGGAAGCATTGCCCTGGTTCTGTCCCTGTCTGGCACTCCCCATCTGTCTGTGGAGGAGGGCAGAGAGCAGAATGGGATACCCTCCTCGGTCCCAGCAAACCCCACACAGGGACAGGAACCAGGTGGCACTGGACAGAGTAAGGATCTTCCCATTCTTAGGCATTTTTGGTGTCCTGAAGGATCCAGAGAAGATTCAGTCCATCAATGTTCTGTTCCCTGGGTCTGGAGGCCAGCAAAAGGCTGGCAGTTCCAGGAGCAGCTCCACAGGTTGCTCCATGAGGGGAAGTCAGGAGAAGGGAACAGATTTTGTTGGTGGCTAAACTGCTTCCCACTCAGCTGCCTGGGAGCCCCTGAGGAATCTGTGCTCCAAGAGGATCTTCCAACCCTGGAGGGAGTGAGGATGGAGAGAAGCTGGATGCTCCAGTGCTCCTGATCATTGTGGCCATGGACAGGATTGTCAAGCCAGGCAGGATGCAGTAAGGAACAGCTCCTATTTAATGTCTCTTGCCTGAGCTGACTGTTTTCTACTCAAAAAATGTCAGTAGGCATTAAAGAACAGGCAACTGGCAGGAAGAGGCTGATGCTGCTCTCTGGGGGTCACAGGACCCTTCCCATTCACTTTCCTCTTCTGAGCCACCACAGCTCACTGAGGGCAGACAATCCACCAGCAGGAGCTGAGGAGTCCAGGCTGCTCCAGCTGCTGGGAGTGTGTTACTGAAACTGGGAGGAAGGGAGGAGGACTGGGAGGGCAGCAGGGAGGTGCTTCCTTTGGACCTGGAAAACTTGGCATTAGCTCTGCCAGTAATTTTGGCCTGACCTCTGGGTGAAGAAATTCCTGGCACAACTTGAGGCGGTTTCCTCTTGTCTTGTTGCTTCCTACTCGGTACAAGAATCCAACCCCACCTGGCTTCAATCTACTGTCAGAGAGCAAGAAGGTCCCCTCTGAGCCTCCTTTTCTCCAGCTGAGCCCCCCGAGCTCCCTCAGCCCCTCCTGCTGCTCCAGACCCTTCTCCAGTCCCGTTCCTTGCCCTGTCCCGTTCAGGAGCAGCAGCTTCGGCAGCTGCACTTCCAGTCAGACATCACCCTGGAGGACCTGCTGGAACCTGCACATTGGCAAGTAAGGACAAAGCAATAATCATCAGCAGGGCTCGGAGAACTCTGAGAACCCTGGCACAAGGAACATAAAAAAAAAAATCAAACCCGTGGCGTTGTGCAAGTTCCATGAAAACAAATTCATTCTCCTGGAAAGCCTCAGAAGGCAAGAAGCTTTCTCAGAACTCAGTGCAACTCTTCCAGCACACCAATCTTAGATCTGTGCAGGGTTACAGGCATTCGAGACTAAATATTAAGAGAATCTTTGCTTCTTCGGCTCACTGGGCATTTCAAGACATTTTTAAAGAAGCCCTGGCAGACGCGTGTGATGGAAGACATTTACCATTCGAGTGCCAGGTTTGACGCGGCTCAGCCCAGAACGACCGTGCCCCAGGACCGAGCAGGGCTGGAGCGGAGTCCCCCGGGGACGCGGCCCCGTGCGGGGCTCCCCCGACACAGCCCCCCGGGACACGGCCCCGTGCGGGGCTCCCCCTCCCACAGCCCCCGTGACACGGCCCCGTGCGGGGCTCCCCCGACACAGCCCCCCGGCCCGCTCCGTCCCAGCTCCGCCGGCCGCGCCGGGGCAGCCTCGGCTCGACGTGTTCGCATCGGCTCCTTGTGCCTTCCCCGAGCCCCCTCTCGTGGCTGCGCCTCCGGCCCGGCCCGCAGAGCGCCCTGCGCTGCTGCCTCTGCTCCCTGGGGCTGAAAACCACACCCGGCCACGGCCGCGCTGGGCTCCATCTCACCCAGGGGCTCAGCATCACCCCCGGCCACGGCCGCGCTGGGCTCCATCTCACCCAGGGGCTCAGCATCAATCCGGGCACGGCCGCGCTGGGCTCCATCTCACCCAGGGGCTCAGCATCACTCCGGGCACGGCTGCGCTGGGTGAGATGGAGCCCAGGCGCTCAGCATCACCCCCGGATATGGCCACGCTGGGCTCCATCTCAGCCCAGGGGCTCAGTATCACCCCCGGACACAGCCGCGCTGGGCTCCATCTCACCCAGGGGCTCAGCATCACTCCGGGCACGGCCGCGCTGGGCTTCATCTCACCCAGGCGCTCAGCATCACCCCCGGATATGGCCACGCTGGGCTCCATCTCACCCAGGGGCTCAGCATCACTCCGGACACGGCTGCGCTGGGCTCCATCTCACCCAGGGGCTCAGTATCACCCCCGGACACAGCCGCGCTGGGCTCCATTTCACCCAGGGGCTCAGCATCACTCCGGACACGGCCGTGCTGGGCTCCATCTCACCCAGGGGCTCAGCATCACTCCGGACACGGCCGTGCTGGGCTCCATCTCACCCAGGGGCTCAGCATCACTCCGGCCACGGCCGCGCTGGGCTCCACCTCAGCCCAGCTGCTGCCCCTCTCTGCAGGTTACCTTGGGCTGCCCAGCTGCCAAAGGGAGCATTTGCCGCAAATCCTTCACTGGAGGAATCTCGCAACGGCCACGCTGCCCAATGAGCAGTGACAAATCCCCCGGGCCAGGAGGCGTTTGCTCATCAGCCTTAAACAACTCCAGCAGTTTTCAGCAGAGTTCCAGGGAAACCTCCAGGAACTGTGAAGCTGTGAGTGTGATACCCCGGTGTGCAAATTCTCAGGACTTTCTTTAATGAACGGAGTTAGGGGGCAGGTTAAGGGCTGTTAAATATTCACTGTGGTTCACTGACAGTCTACACACAGCCAGAGTTAGGAGTTACTAGAACAGAAATGGTTTGGAGAAGAGCAACAAGGAAAAGGGCTTCACACAACCCACAGCTCAGTGTGGAGCTGCCCTGAACCTGCCCAGGATTGCAGGTGTCTCCAGGCTGTGGGATTCCCTGCACAGGCTGCATTACCCTTCTCCAAAGTGAGATGGTCATAGTTGCACTTCCTTGTGAAATTAGACTTTATTCCATTGCACAGCTGAAAGAGTGGATGTTGAGAATGGCCTAACAAAAGGATCCAAGACCTACACATTTAAAAATAAAAGAGTTACAGTTTTTAGCTCAGAACTGTTGCCACAGGAATTACTTGACCAGCTCTCCAGAGCTGCTTCTGTTCTGGAGGCTCCTAAGGGGCTGAGGTCACTTCATGGCTCTTACTCACAGACAACAGTCTCCTTGTCCTGCCAGGTTTTTTCCTGCCTGGACATACTCCACTTCCCAGAGAAGTCAGCCCTGGAGCAGAGCTGCCATCCTTCCCCTGGGATTGCTGCAGGGCAGGCAGTTTGCAGAGAGCACAGGTCAGGCCGTATTTCCAGGAGGGCTCTGCCAAGCCACAAAGCCTGTGCAGGGAATCCCACAGCCTGGAGACACCTGCAATCCTGGACACGTGCAGGGCAGCTCCACACTGAGCTGTGGGTTGTGTGAAGCCCTTTTCCTTGTTGCTCTTCTCCAAACCATTTCTGTTCTAGTAACTCCTAACTCTGGCTGTGTGTAGACTGTCAGTGAACCACAGTGAATATTTAACAGCCCTTAACCTGCCCCCTAACTCCGTTCATTAGAGAGAGTCCTGAGAATTTGCACACCGGGGTATCACACTCACAGCTTCACAGTTCCTGGAGGTTTCCCTGGAACTCTGCTGAAAACTGCTGGAGTTGTTTAAGGCTGATGAGCAAACGCCTCCTGGCCCGGGGGATTTGTCACTGCTCATTGGGCAGCGTGGCCGTTCCGAGATTCCTCCAGTGAAGGATTTGCGGCAAATCCTCCACTTGGCAGCTGGGCAGCCCAAGGTAACCTGCAGAGAGGGGCAGCAGCTGGGCTGAGGTGGAGCCCAGCGCGGCCGTATCCGGGGGTGATGCTGAGCCCCTGGGTGAGGTGGAGCCCAGCGCGGCCGTGCCCGGAGTGATGCTGAACCCCTGGGTGAGATGGAGCCCAGCACGGCCGTGCCCGGAGTGATGCTGAGCCCCTGGGTGAGATGGAGCCCAGCGTGGCCGTGCCCGGAGTGATGCTCAGCCCCTGGGTGAGGTGGAGCCCAGCGCGGCCCTGCCCGGAGTGATGCTGAGCCCCTGGGTGAGATGGAGCCCAGCGTGGCCGTGGCCGGAGTGATGCTGAGCCCCTGGGTGAGATGGAGCCCAGCGCGGCCGTGGCCGGAGTGATGCTCAGCCCCAGGGCAGCAGAGGCAGCAGCGCAGGGCGCTCTGCGGGCCGGGCCGGAGGCGCAGCCACGAGAGGGGGCTCGGGGAAGGCACAAGGAGCCGATGCGAACACGTCGAGCCGAGGCTGCCCCGCGGCGGCCGGCGGAGCTGGGACGGAGCGGGCCGGGGGGCTGTGTCGGGGGAGCCCCGCACGGGGCCGTGTCACGGGGGCTGTGGGAGGGGAGCCCTGCACTGGGCCTTGTCCCGGGGGCTGTGTCGGGGGAGCCCCGCACGGGGCCGTGTCCCGCGGGGCTGTGAGAGGGGAGCCCCGCACGGGGCCTTGTCCTGGGGGGCTCCACTCGAGCCCCGCTCGGTCCCGGGGGGCTCCGCTCCAGCCCCGCTCGGTCCCGGGGCATCACCGGGCTCGGCTGAGCCCCGCCAAACCTGGCACTCAAATGATAAATGTCTTCCAGCACACGCGTTTCTCCACCGCTGTTTGTCCCAGGGCTTCTTTCAAAATGTCTTGAAATGCCCAGTGAGCTGAAGAAGCAAAGATTCTCTTAATATTTCATCTCGAATGCCTGTAACCCTGCACAGATCTAGGATTGGTGTGCTGGAAGAGTTGCACTGAGTTCTGAGAAAGCTTCTTGCCTTCTGAGGCTTTCCAGGAGAATGAATTTGTTTTCATGGATCTTTCACAACGCCAGGATTTTTATTTATTTTTTTAATGTTCCTTGTGCCAGGGTTCTCAGAGTTCTCCGAGCCCTGCTGATGATTATTGCTTAGTCCTTACCTGCCAATGTGCAGGTTCCAGCAGCTCCTCCAGGGTGATGTCTGGCTGGGACTGCTGCTCCTGAGCGGGACAGGGCAGGGAACGGGACTGGGGAAGGGTCTGGAGCAGCAGGAGGGGCTGAGGGAGCTCGGGGGGCTCAGCTGGAGAAAAGGAGGCTTAGGGGGGACCTTCTCCCTCTCCAGGATTCCCTCCCAGGACGGGGGGAACCATCCTGTCCCTCGTGGCTGTCACAAGCACAAGGGGAGCACAGGGACAGGCAGCTTCTGTTTTACACCCTGGAGAAGGATTTGGGTCCCTCAAGACAAGAAGGACATGGAGGGGCTGGAGCAGCAGGAGGGGCTGAGGGAGCTGGGGGGGCTCAGCTGGAGAAAAGGAGGCTCAGGGGGGACCTTCTCCCTGTCCAGGGTTCCCTGCCAGGAGTGGGGACCGGGAAGGTCGGGCTGTTCTCCAGGAACAGGGACATGAGACTGGGATACGACCCCAAGTTGCACTTGGGGAGGTTCAGTTTGGGCATCAGGAGGAATTTCTCCATGAAAAGGGGTTGTTAAGAGCTGGAAGGGGCTGCCCAGGGAGGTGGTGGATTCCCCATCCCTGGAGGCGCCCAGTGAACGACTGGACGTGGCCTGGATGCTGTGGCCTGGTTGACAAACTGGGGATGCCTCACAGATTGGACTCAACCCTCGCGAACGTCTTTCCAAGCGTGGCGATTCCCCCATCCTGCGATTCCGCGTCCGTGAGGGACAGAGCCGAGACCCGTGTGGGCGCAGCAATGGCGCCGGCCCAGCGCGCAGGGGGTGTCGGGACTTGTAGTCCCGCCGGGGCCCAGGTGCGGCTGCGGCGGCGCGCGGGGGCCGCCGGGAGTTGTAGTCCTGAGCACGCCCTGCTGCGGTAGCTTGCGGGAATTGTAGTCCCGATCTTGCCCAGGTGAGGGGCCCGGCGGGAGTCGTAGTCCCGACCGCGCCCAGCTGCGTCTGTCGGCGAGTTCCGCGGCCTCCTCGGGGAGGCGGGAGGGTGAGCGAGCATCAAGGAGCAGGTGCGGGACCGCCCCGCACGAACTACACATCCCGTGGTGCCGCGCGGCGGCGGTGACGGCCGCGGCGGGGGCGTTGCAAAGATGGCGGCGGGGGCGCTGCGCCCCGCTCCGGGCTGAGCGCGGCGCGGCCCCCGCGCGTCCCGCAGAGCGCCCGCGGCGATGTCCGAGCCGGAGCACCTGGGCGGCAAGCGGGCCGAGTCGGCACGGCTGCGGCGGGCCGAGCAGCTGCGGCGCTGGAAGGGCTCCCTCACCGAGCAGGAGCCCGTGGCGGCGGGGGGCGGCCGCGGCCGGCACCGCGGTGCGGGGGGATCCCGCGTCCGCTTCGAGGAAGGCGCCGTGTTCCTGGCCGCCTGTTCCAGCGGGGACACCGAGGAGGTGAAGCGGCTGCTGGGCCGCGGCGCCCGCATCAACACCACCAACGTGGACGGGCTGACAGCCCTGCACCAGGTACCGGCGGGTGGGAAACAAAGCCCGGCCCGGCTCGGCCCGGCCCGGCCGCTGTCACCGCACAGCCCCTGTGGCTGTGCCGGGCATGAGGAACCCGGCTCTGACCGCCTTATTAAGTAGCTTAATTAGCAGAATAAAGCCTGGCCGGGTGGCCGGTTTGTTAATTTTTTTTTGGTAAACTTTGCTGCCGTTGTGTTTGGGGTCTGCTGAAGTAGCAGCGATGCTGGAGGATCCCCCCGGGGCAGCGCAAGGTCAGGAGTGTGTGGTCAGCGCCTGAGTGTTGTGTTTTATCGGAGTTGCCTTGAAACTCCCCAGACTGCGCCTTGGCAGGGAGCAGAGAGTGCCCTCAGTGCCGATAACAACGTAGATTCTATTAATATTCATCCAAATAGCTGAGGATGGTGCAAAGTGGTCCCAGGAATTGGCAGTGGAGTGGTAGAGCCTTGGCTGTTGAGAAACGTGCTGTGTTCCATCTGTAGCCTTTGCTGTCCTTGTGTGAATGAGCAGGAATGCGAGGGAGCATGTGAATTCCACCCTGGAATATCGGGAAACCTGTTGCTGGCTAAGACTGATCGAGAATTTAGCAGGGTGTGTGAAATTGGGGTCCCAGATTGGTGCATCTGCTCAGTGAAATGGATCTGCTTTGGATCCGGGCCAGCCTCGGGAAGAAAATTTTCTCAGCCCAAAATCTGGTGGATTAAGTGTGTAGTGTAGCAACAGGAGTGGGAAAAGAAACAGCACCAGGCATAACATCTGGAAACAGAGTGTTTGGAAAGAGTAACGTGTTAATAGCACCAATAGCAGGACAGTCGTTGAGCTGATCGGGGTTTCTTCTTCACTGGTGTTGCTGGAGCACTTGGGATGTGTGTCAGGCAGCTCAGGAAACAAGGGGCAGGAGCATTGATTCAGCTTGTTCTGGACTTCCAAAAATAAGTTAGGAAGCAAAGAGCATGAGAGCTCCCAGACTGTCAGGTTGAATAAAACTTCAGCTGGCAAAGGAGTGAGCCTTGTGATGGCTCAGCTGTTTTTGGGCTGTTTGTGGGTTTCAGTGTAGCAATAGCAAATAAGTTACACTGCACAAGGACTCTCCAGTCCAGCATTAATTAGCAGATAAATAAGTAATCCTACAGACTCTGGTAAGAACCAGTTACTGAAAAGTGGTTATTGAAAGCCACTTTCATAGAATCATAGAGTGGATTGGGTTGGAAAAGACCTCCCAGATCATCAAGTCCAACCCTTGATCCAACCCTACTGGGATCACTCTGGCACTGAGTGCCCTGGGCTGGTGATCACAGTGGGGTTGGATCAAGACATGGTGGATTCTCACTCAGTGCCACATCCACAGAATCATAGAATGGATTGAGTTGGAAAAGACCTCTGAGATCATCAAGTCCAACCCTTGGTCCAACTCCAGTCCATTTACCAGATCATGGCACTCAGTGCCACGGCCAAGCTCAGTTGAAAAACCTCCAGGGATGGGGAATCCACCCCCTCTCTGGGCAGCCCATTCCAATCCCTGAGCACTCTCTCTGCAAAGAATTTCTACCTGATCTCCAACTTCAATTTCCCCTGGCAGAGCTTGAGCCCATTGTGCCCCCTTGTCCTATTGCTGAGTGTCTGGGAGAAGAGACCAACCCCCACCTGGCCAGAACTTCCCTTCAGGCAGTTCCAGACAGTGCTGAGGTCACCTCTGAGCCTCCTCTTCTCCAGGCTGAACACCCCCAGCTCCCTCAGCCTCTCCCCACAGCACTTGTGCTCCACTCCCTTCTCCAGCCTCGTTGCTCTTCTCAGTTGGGTTGGAAGAGACCTCTGAGATCATCAAGTCCAACCCTTGATCCAACCCCACTGGGATCACTCTGGCACTGAGTGCCCTGGGCTGGTGATCACAGTGGGGTTGGATCAAGACCTGGTGGATTCTCTGTCCCTGGAGGTGTTTCAGAGGACACTCAGTGCCACATCCAGACCCTTCTCCAGCCTCGTTGCTCTTCTCTGGCCCCGCTCCAGCCCCTCAATCTCTTTCCTCAACTGAGGGGCCCAGAACCAAGAAGACTCAATTTCAGGTGGATTGAAGAATGGTAGAGTTGAGATAACTTCATGAGGGCTTTCCATCCAGGATTGATTGTGATCTCCTCACAAGTGCCCAGACCTCTTGGTGATGGAAGAACATGAGGCTTGGCCAGAGGTGTCTGTCCAAGTGCATTGGACTCGTGTGACAACAGATGAGCTCAGCAAGGTGACACTGCTGGAGCCCATGGCCAGCCACGTCCTGACAGGGAGGCTGCACATTGAATTCTGTGTATGTAAGGGGGACAGAATTGTGTTATTATGTGTCTTAGGAGCACAGTATCGGGTGACACTGCCCAGTAACACCAAGGGCTTGATACTTGGAAGAGCCTCTGGATGAGTGAGCAGTGGAGCAGATGCTGGTGGGACCAGCCAGCTGGTTACGTGAGGGGTTTCTTCACTAACTCCACAGGAAGGGAGGGTGACCTGACTGTGACTGGAATAAAAACTTTGTTCCAATGTCCCCTGGGTGTAGTAACATTTTTGCTGGGGAGTGACGAGATGTTCTTGCACACCCAAATGGAACAAACAGTGTTTTGTCAGAGGTTTTGTTGTGCTTGTGTGTCCTGAGTCTGTAAATGTGCATGGGATGAAAATGTTTATTAGCACAGTCGGGGAGGTTGTTACGAGTTCCTTATCAGCAAACCTGCCCAAAATATGTTTGTTTTCATATTTCTTGGAGAATAACACTGTCTGTGGGGAAGTGTCAGTTAGGCTGGGGGTCCCCAGAGTGCTGGTTGAGAAATGGAAAGATGTGGGACACGTGAGGATATTTCAGTGACTTTTGTCAGTGTCAGAATCAGTGACTTTTCTCTGTGGCAGAATCAGGAGCTTTTCTCTGTGGCAGAATCAGGAACTTTTCTCTCTGTGGCAGAATCAGGAACTTTTCTCTCTGTGGCAGAATCAGGAACTTTTCTCTCTGTGGCAGAATCAGTGACTTTTCTCAGTGGCAGAATCAGGAGCTTTTCTGTGTGGCAGAATCAGTGACTTTTCTCAGTGTCAGAATCAAGAGCTTTTCTCAGTGGCAGAACCAGGAGCTTTTCTGTGTGGCAGAATCAGGAACTTTTCTCTCAGTGGCAGAACCAGGAGCTTTTCTCTCAGTGGCAGAACCAGGAGCTTTTCTCTCAGTGGCAGAACCAGGAGCTTTTCTCTCAGTGTCAGAACCAGGAGCTTTTCTCTCAGTGTCAGAACCAGGAACTTTTCTCTCAGTGTCAGAACCAGGAACTTTTCTCTCAGTGTCAGAACCAGGAGCTTTTCTCTGTGGCAGAACCAGGAGCTTTTCTCTGTGGCAGAATCACAACCTGATGTTACAGGGCAGATGGTGGTGACTCTCTGCTCTCCTTTAATACCCCTGAAACCAAATGGCCACACAGCAAGGAGGGGAATCCTACATGTTGAAAAGAGCTCCATGTTGAAGGAAAAATCAGGTAAAATAATTTTCTTTTATTAAAGAACTTAAGTGAGACTTGCTCTGGACAAGCAAACAGGTCTTTTTAGGTATTGGAAGGGTTAACAAAGTCAATTGACTTAATTTGTCAGAGTCAGCAGCTGCTTCCACAAAACCCAAGACCAATCTCACAAATTGGGTTAGTTTGTTTGAAGCACAGGGTGGCCCCAAACGTTGTGTGTGTTCACAAAGGTAAAATTACACTTTCTCTGGTATCTGGGCCACTCTGACTAAGACCCATTGTGTGTTTGCTGGGTGAGAAGCTGCCTTTGCTATTTATAGCCATGGAGCTGTATTTTGAAAATAACCTTTGAAATTACAGGTGGTGTTTCTGAGCCTCCAGCCTGTGTCATTGTCCTCCTTGGAGGCACCAGCTGCAGCACAAGGTCTGCACCACAGCCAGTGTCTGGTACCTGTGTGGTGACTTTGGTTGGACTTTATCTCCCTCAGTGCCTTATTTTCAGGGATTAACTTAAACTGCATTCAGCAAATTATTTTTGGGAATGGTTTTGTATCTAAAGCAGAATGGAAAGGGAGATATGAGTTAAATGTGAGTGAATATTTAGAAATCATCAAGAAAGCTGCTACCAGTTGATGAAATAAAGTATTGGTGGCTGTTGGACTTCTGCAGTGTTTGCTGGTGGTGGGAGATGGGCATGAACTGCCCCCTCTGTCTCCTGGGTGATGGAGCCAATGGAAGAGTAAACTTGTATGAAAATTGAGTCTTTAAGGAAAAAAATCTGTTGGGAAAGCATCTCCAAGTGTAATAATAGCAGTGCTTGTTTGTCTTCAAGGACTGGTTCACAAAGGGTGACAGGAAGATTGTTTATCCTCTGTCTGCCCTTTGATGATTTACCCTCTGTTCTCCTTTGGCTTGTCCCAGGGAAATGTGAGTTGCTCATGAAATAACTCCTGAGTCCATGTCATTTACAGGAGTCTACAGGTACCTTGGTACTTGCTGTTGACTTGTTTTCAGGTGCTCTGCACCTGTGCCAGTTCAGAAGCTGCTTCCTGAAAATTCAGGTGCTTCCAGTGGTGACTCTGGGTTAGGTGGAACCTGTAACTTCTCCAGCAGGTCCTGGTTTAAGTTGTTCCTTCTGAGCCAGAGCTGTAAAACTGCAGGTCTGTCTTGTTACTCTTCAGAGCTTTAAAAAGCAGCATCCCTGTCAAAAGGGTTGGGTAATTTTCAGTTGCTGCTCAGCAAATTTGCCCTTTCCTCACTTCTGAAGGTTGTGTGCAGTCATAGAATCATAGAATGGATTGGGTTGGAAAAGACCTCCCAGATCATCAAGTCCAACCCTTGATCCAACCCTACTGTGATCACCAGCCCAGGGCACGGAGTGCCCTGGGCTGGTGATCACAGTGGGGTTGGATGAACACATGGTGGATTCTCACTCAGTGCCACATCCACAGAATCAGAATGGATTGGGTTGGAAAAGACCTCCAAGATCATCAAGTCCAACCCTTGGGCCAACTCCAGTCCCTTTACCAGATCATGGCACTCAGTGCCACGGCCAAGCTCAGCTGAAAAACCTCCAGGGATGGGGAATCCACCCCCTCTCTGGGCAGCCCATTCCAATGCCTGAGCACTCTCTCTGCAAAGAATTTCTACCTGATCTCCAACTTCAATTTCCCCTGGCAGAGCTTGAGCCCATCGTGCCCCCTTGTCCTATTGCTGAGTGCCTGGGAGAAGAGACCAACCCCCACCTGGCCAGAACTTCCCTTCAGGCAGTTCCAGACAGTGCTGAGGTCACCTCTGAGCCTCCTCTTCTCCAGGCTGAACACCCCCAGCTCCCTCAGCCTCTCCCCACAGCACTTGTGCTCCAGTCCCTTCTCCAGCCTCGTTGCTCTTCTCAGTTGAGTTGGAAGAGACCTCTGAGATCATCAAGTCCAACCCTTGATCCAACCCCACAGAGTGCCCTGGGCTGGTGATCACAGTGGGATTGGATCAACACATGGTGGATTCTCACTCAGTGCCACATCCACAGAATCATAGAATGGATTGGGTTGGAAAAGACCTCCAAGATCATCAAGTTCAACCCTTGGTCCAACTCCAGTCCCTTTACCAGATCATGGCACTCAGTGCCACGGCCAAGCTCAGTTGGAAAACCTCCAGGGATGGGGAATCCACCCCCTCTCTGGGCAGCCCATTCCAATGCCTGAGCACTCTCTCTGCAAAGAATTTTTTTCTGCTCTCCAACCTAAACCTTCCCTGGCAGAGCTTGAGCCCATCGTGCCCCCTTGTCCTATTGCTGAGTGCCTGGGAGAAGAGACCAACCCCCACCTGGCCAGAACTTCCCTTCAGGCAGTTCCAGACAGTGCTGAGGTCACCTCTCAGCCTAACACAGCAGGAGGCAGCAGAATTTTTGGAGAGCAAAAACCAGGCAGGGGGGAATAGGTTACAGAGCACTCTGATCTCAGCACTCTTGGAAGAGTCATTGAGGTGCTAACACTGAAACAAATTCTGGAGACTGAGGGAAAGAGAATTCCTGTGTGGATTGTTGCTTTTCCCAGCTAGGAAATCACTGCTGGAGAGCAGGGCATGAAGGGTTGACACTGCAGTGGTGGCTGAAGCAATCTGGGTTTGTTTTACAGGATAACTGAGGTAGATCCAAACCACACAGCAAAGTGCTGTACTCCTGCAGCCACAGGTTTTAGGAGAATCATGGAATCTTGTCAAGGAATTGTTAAGGTTGGAAAAGCCCTCTAAAATCATTGAGTCCAGCAGTGAACCTGCCACTGCCACTTTCACCACTCACCGTGTCCCCAAGTGCCACATCCACAGACCTTTGGAACACTTCCAGGGATGGTGACTCCACCACTGCCCTGGGCAGCTGTGCCAGGGCCTGCCTGCCCTTTTAGGGAAGAAATTTTCCCAATATCCAGCTTTAACCTCCCCTGGCACAACTTGAGGCTGTTTCCTTTCTTTCTGTCCCTGTCCCTGGGGCACAGCCTGAACCCCCCTGACCTCCCTCTCCTGGCAGGGAATCCTGGAGAGTGAGAAGGTCCCCCCTGAGCCTCCTTCTCTCCAGCTGAGCCCCCCCAGCTCCTTCAGCCCCTCCTGCTGCTCCAGCCCCTTCTCCAGCTCCACTGCCTTTCCCTGGGCATGACATTTCTTTATCACCAAAGGGCAACAGCCAGTTTGTGCCCCCAAAATTTAGGAGATGGCAGAGAGTCCAGTGACATGAAATCTCTCAGATGAGTGTTCAGGTGCCCCATCTTTGGGGCATCACAGCTGCACTTGAAGGTAATTCAGCTTCTGATCTTTAAGTGGTGATGATGGTGTCATAAATCAGGCTGCATTTTTTAAGATTGGGTGGCTGCATTGCCTAAAAATACATTGATCCTCAGAAGAGAAGGTTATCTAGGGAGAGTCATACCTTTCCCACTGCCCTGTGCAGAGTTCCTTTCCAAAGGCCCCTGCCAGGGAAAACAGAAGTTGCAAGTTGCTTGTGCTGTGTTTAACACTGCTCATCAAACTGAAATATGGCACTGTCAAAAATAGGGTTTATCTCTAGGGTAAGTGTAAGGGGGATTTTGGGTTTCAGCTATAAATGGGAGTACAGTAGCTTGTACCATCCCATGTACTCTGAATAAAGTGAGAGAGCTTGGAAGCTGCCTACAATAAACCAGGAATTTATTGGGCAAAATAGTTAAGATCCAAAGTGCTGTTTTATCAACCTCATGCTTTTATTTTCCTCCTTTTGGCCGACTCAGTCCCTTTTTTTGGCTTGGTGTTTTGTCCCTGTGAGTTCATTTGTCTGTGTCTTGCATCTCTGTTTCTGAACAATCCCCCAAGTGGGCAGAATTAACTCCAGACTACACTAACCTTGAGCTGCAGGGAGCTGGAGCCTGGCAGAGCTGCTGCTCCTGGCAGAGGGGAGGAAACCCCAGGACACTTTCTGGACTGGTTGGTTTGCCTTCTGGAAACCCAAACCAACCACAGCATTCCCAGTACTGGATGCTGGGAGGAAACTTGCTGTGTTTTAGTAAGTGGATGGGTATTTGGGAGGGGAAAATGTGCATCTACCTGAGGGGAAGTTCTGGCCAGGTGGGGGTTGGTCTCTTCTCCCAGGCACTCAGCAATAGGACAAGGGGGCACGATGGGCTCAAGCTCTGCCAGGGGAAATTGAAGTTGGAGATCAGAAGGAAATTCTTTGCAGAGAGAGTGCTCAGGGATTGGAATGGGCTGCCCAGAGAGGGGGTGGATTCCCCATCCCTGGAGGTTTTTCCCCTGAGCTTGGCCATGGCACTGAGTGCCATGATCTGGTAAAGGGACTGGAGTTGGCCCAAGGGTTGGACTTGATGATCTGGGAGGTCTTTTCCAACCCAATTCTGTGGATGTGGCACTGAGTGAGAATCCACCACGTCTTGATCCAACCCCACTGTGAGAATCCACCATGTCTTGATCCAACCCCACTGTGAGAATCCACCACGTCTTGATCCAACCCCACTGTGAGAATCCACCATGTCTTGATCCAACCCCACTGTGAGAATCCACCATGTCTTGATCCAACCCCACTGTGAGAATCCACCACGTCTTGATCCAACCCCACTGTGAGAATCCACCATGTCTTGATCCAACCCCACTGTGGTCACCAGCCCAGGGCACAGAGTGCCCTGGGCTGGTGATCACAGTAGGGTTGGATCAAGGGTTGGACTTGCTGATCTCGGAGGTCTTTTCCAACCCAATCCATTCTATGATTCTGTGATTCATTTCTTCCTTCCTCAGCCTGTTTATCCTACTCTGTGATTCCACAGGTCAGGCTCTGCTGCTCCCCAGAAACAGGGAGAAAAGGAGCTGGGGGGATTTTCAGCTCCAGCTTCCTTCATGGCAGCAGCTGGAAGGGCTGACCCTGGTCTGTCAGTGCTGCCTGTGGGAAGGTTCTCATCTCCACTGCAGCTGCTGAGCAGTCCAGAGCTCTGGCTCCACATGGAAAGCTCCTTTGGGAAGCTTTTAGGGAAAGCCTGTTGTGCCTAATGTCTACTGAAAGCTTTCTGGCTTGTGCAGATGAAATTCTTGAGCCTGCAGTAGGGGTGGAGACAAGTCTTTGGTGCTGCATATTTGTCTGAATCAACATGGTTTGATAAGATTGAAAGCCAGCTCAGCAAAAGCTGCTGGAATGAGCAGTGAGTGCAGTGGGACAGTCCCTGCTCCAGCAGCAGCTCCTGTTGGCTCAGGCACTCAGTGCTTTTGTGTGCAGAACTCTCAGCTCCAGCCTGGGTGAAACTGCTGTCAACCTGTTTTTATTCTTTGCAATTTATAGTGCCTCGTGTTTGTTTTAGCAGAGTGTTATGGACTGGGAGCTGCTTCTGTTTCAAACAGGTTTAGAGATTTAGAATTCACATTAAGTGCTGTGGGGCTTGTGAGGCATCTCAAGTGCTGTGTCTTGTAATATACTGAGATAATAACTGACTAATATTAAAATATAAGACTTCTGAGTTGGTGTGCTGGCTCCCAGTTGAGGATTATTATACACCATAAGTCAAAAAGGCCTGTCAGACTGTGGGTATTAGAACAATCTGTTTTAAGAAGGTTGGGTGAGGGGAATATTATATAAGTGGTTGTATAAATTGATATTTTGTTCTTTCTAACTTTTGAATACAAGTGAAGGCAGGTGGGACATTAACAACTCTGAAACATCTGCTTTGGGTTTTAAAAAAATGATGTTTGTGCACAAGGCTGGGGTAGAAAGATGAAGGAAAGAGAAGCCCAAAGCCCCTCAGGGGAGTGGCAGCCCCTGCTCTGCAGTGACAGGCTCTGCACTGAGGGAACTGTTTGACCTGGTGATAATGGTCTGGCCCCAGCACGGGGAAGGTGCCCAGTACAAATCCTGGGCTCTGAGTCTGCAGGTTATTTTCAGCTGTCCTTCTGAGGGGAGGTGCCACAGCTGTCCCTGCAATCTCCTTTCTTGGGCTGCAGCAAAACCTAAAGGTGCAGTGGCAGGAGGAGCTGGGCCTTAAAGGGCTAAAAATGTTGAGACCAGGTTGGACGGGGCTTGGAGCAACCTGGGCTGGTGCAAGGTGGCCCTGCCCATGGCAGGGGGTGGGATGGGATGAGCTTTAAGGTCCCTTCCAACCCAAACCAGTCTGGGATTCTGATCTGTGACAATTTGGTACTTCATGTGAGACATGTCAATAGGGATTTGGGGATTTCTCCCTTGGAATATCACTGGGGGAGGTGAGCTCTGACCCAGCTGCTTTAATTGTTTTGGCAGAACCACAAATCTATATCTATAAATCTGTGTATTTATGCCATAGCTCTGAGTGACATCATTAACAGAGACTCTGCCTGTCCAACAGAAGTCATCAGAATATTTATCTTAAATACTCTCGTGGTACTGGAAGGTCAAATGTTCTAAATTTTTCCCAAACCTTCTGGGATTCAGTGGAGGATGATTTGGTGGGGTATTGAGGTGTTTGTTTTCATGGGGCTCACTTCAGCATGAATGGAGTTAAGAACAAGCTCATGGGGAGTTCAGTCTGTGCAGAGGTGTCTGAAGCTGAGGTGAACTTGCTGAAGGTGGAGGTGGTGGGATCCAGAGCGTGGCTGTGAGATGGGGCTCCAACCTGCACAGCTTCCAGCAGCCAAATTTTGCTTCATCTCTCCACTCCAGAGATTTTCCACCTCTTACTCTCATGGACCAGGACTGTTCTTAAATACTTAATTCTTAAAATATTCTTCAGAGGAAATTTGCTTTTCTGGATTCTACCTGAAGGGAAGTTCTGACCAGGTGGGTGTTGGTCTCTTCTCCCAGGCACTCAGCAATAGGACAAGGGGGCACGATGGGCTCAAGCTCTGCCAGGGGAGGTTTAGGTTGGAGATCAGGCAGAAATTCTTTGCAGAGAGAGTGCTCAGGGATTGGAATGGGCTGCCCAGAGAGGGGGTGGATTCCCCATCCCTGGAGGTTTTTCAGCTGAGCTTGGCCGTGGCACTGAGTGCCATGATCTGGTAAAGGGACTGGAGTTGGCCCAAGGGCTGGACTTGATGATCTCAGAGGTCTTTTCCAACCCAATCAATTCTATGATTCTATGAAGACCTGAGAGGGTTCAGCTGGAGAAGGGAAAGCTCCAGAGACACCTGAGAGCCCCTTCCAGTTCCCAAAGGGGCTCCAGGAATGCTGGAGAGGGACAATGGGCTGGGAGAGCTGAGGGTGTTCAACTGGAGAAGGGAAAGCTCCAGGGAGAGCAACGAGGCTGGAGAAGGGACTGGAGCACAAGTGCTGTGGGGAGAGGCTGAGGGAGCTGGGGGTGTTCAGCCTGGAGAAGAGGAGGCTCAGAGGTGACCTCAGCACTGTCTGGAACTGCCTGAAGGGAAGTTCTGGCCAGGTGGGGGTTGGTCTCTTCTCCCAGGCACTCAGCAATAGGACAAGGGGGCACGATGGGCTCAAGCTCTGCCAGGGGAAATTGAAGTTGGAGATCAGAGAGAAATTCTTTGCAGAGAGTGCTCAGGGATTGGAATGGGCTGCCCAGAGAGGGGGTGGATTCCCCATCCCTGGAGGTTTTTCAGCTGAGCTTGGCCGTGGCACTGAGTGCCATGATCTGGTAAAGGGACTGGAGTTGGCCCAAGGGTTGGACTTGATGATCTTGGAGGTCTTTTCCAACCCAATCCATTCTATGATTCTGTGGATGTGGCACTGAGTGAGAATCAACCACGTCTTGATCCAACCCCACTGTGGGAATCCACCATGTCTTGATCCAACCCCACTGGTGATCACAGTAGGGTTGGATCAAGGGTTGGACTTGATGATCTGGGAGGTCTTTTCCAACCAAATCCATTCTATGATTCCCAGGCTAGTGAGAAGGAAATCCCACATTGCTCTCAACCAGATCCCAGGAATCAGACCTCCCTTTCCACCCCGAGCTGTTGACAATCAGGAACATCAATATTCTTGATTTAGACACCTACTCAGTTTCTCCTGACCTTTTTCATTCATAATAATTGCACTGTGCAGCACTTACAAGTGATCAGTAATTTGGAAATTACATCCATGTGCTCTCTTGTTAAATATTTTCCTGTTGAACAAATTTTAGAAAGCTCCTTCCAGCTTTAAACTCTCAACTTAAATACAGGCTTTGCTCATCTGAAGACAACCAAAATCACTGAAAATTCACGATTTAGGAGTAAATGGTCTGATTTTTAATTTTTTTTTTCTTTTTAATGCTGCTTTTTATTTAGTAGTTTGTTTCCTGTGGCTGTGCAAAACAAAACAGCCTTAACTTGGAGGAGTCTCCCTGGAAATGTTTCCATAATACAATAAGCTGACCTTGCAGAGGGACACAAGCAGCCTCAGTGTTGCTTTTCCAGCATTCAGCCTTGCTCATAAATCTTAGTGAGATGTGCAGAATGCAGAGTGAGCACCTGCCATCAGCTTTTGATGTGTCACTGCCTTTTCAGGGTAAAACTAAACCTGGCCCCTCTCTGATGCCCTGAGCTGGAGCATCGATTTGCCACAGGGATTGCTCACCAGCCATTCCTGGAATCTCTCTGAAGCCACCTCCTATTTATAATTTGTCATTCCTTGCTGTCTTAATGTGATTTCCCTACAAAGCCTGATGCTTTTTTACATCCAAAATGGTGTGATAGTGGCGAGTCCTAGTCCAGGCTTGTCTAAACAGAAGTGCTGGCTTAGCCAGGGGACTCCAGCAGTGATTCAGGAGTGTGTGTGGGCTCTGCCCAAACCTGGCTTATGTCTGTTTAGTTTGCACTTGTAATTATAACACTCTCACCCAAAGGGATGTAAACCAGCCTGAAGCTGGTAGGGCCCACACAGGGAGCTGTGCCTGATGCACCACGTGGGTTTGGTGCTTGGTTTGAAGCATCCTCAGGTGCTGCTGCCCTGGTTTCATTCTGAAGGGAAGGTACAAGGTGCAGCTTCTCTTCATCTGCCAGGATTTCAGTTCATGTGGATTGTCAGCCTTACCCCAAACAAGTGTTAATTATGAATTGATCTGGAGTGACAACTATAAAAAAGGGGGAAAGCAACTTCTTACACTGGGAGATAGTGATAGGACAAAGGAGGAAGGATTTTAAGCTAAAAGTAAAGGGGTGTTGGGAAGAAACCCTTCCTTGTGGGGGTGGGCAGGCCCTGGCACAGCTGCCCAGAGAAGCTGTGGCTGCTCCATCCCTTGGAGTGTCCAAGGCCAGGCTGGACAGGGCTTGGAGCCACCTGGACTGGTGGAAGGTGGCCCTACCCATGGCAGAGGGTGGAAGGGGATGATCTTTAAGGTCCCTTCCAACCCAAACCAGTCTGGGATTCTGAGCTGTGACAATTTGATACTTCATGTGAGACATGTCACTAGGGATTTGGGGATTTCTCCCTTGGAATATCACTGGGGGAGGTGAGCTCTGACCCAGCTGCTTTAATTGTTTTGGTAGAGCCACAAATCTATATCTATAAATCTGTGTATTTATATAATTTTCTGAGTGACATCATTAACAGAGACTCTGCCTGTCCAACAGAAGTCATCAGAATATTTACCTTAAATACTCTCATAGTATTGGAGGGTGAAATGTTCTGATTTTTTCCCTAACAAGCCATTTTTCTGCCCCATTTGCTCCCTGGTGTCTCTAAGTGAGCTGACATACTTTCAGCACAGACAGGTTTGGTGTTTTTGTGGATATCAACCAAATCTGAGCTAACTGGTGGCATTAGCAGAGCTGACACCTGTCCAGGAAGAGCTGCACATCCTGATCCTGCCCTGGGACAGCCACACAAACACCACACACTTGCCAAGTGCCTGATTTAATTTTTTTTAAAAGGGATGTGATAATGCCAGTAATAGTTCTGTGCTAGGGAGCCACAGGTGCTTGTTTGGGTCTTTTACTGGACATCACATGTTGCATTAATTTAAGTGTTTCTCTGGAAAAGATGCTTTCAAAGCAGCTTGATGGCACGTGTGAAAATGCTGTTTTCTGGCCTATTACCACATCATCTTCCTTACTTTTTAATTTTTATTTTCAAGATATGAGCTTTAGGATTCTACAGCAAATATTTCAAGCAGAATTGCGAGTTCTGGGCTGAAATAGCTCTGTAGAAGACGTAGAAAGAACTGCTGGAGGACAAAGGAGGCAGGGGCTGGGTTAAACCTTCAAAGCTGGTTCCATCACTTGATCCTGGCTTTCAGTTCTTCCCTGGCTTCGTGCTCCTTCCCTGTGTTCTCAGGAAGCTGCCTGATCTCCTCCATCCTCCTTCCAGCTCCACTGACTGTGGGCTGATGTTCTCATCATTCCCTTTTAGGGGAATCTGTGTGCCCTGCACAGGCTTTGAAGGGTAGGACTGGTGTTTAAAATGACTGTTTCAAAGACTTTTGAGGAGCAGAAAGTCACTGTTGTGTCTCAGAGTCTCTTCCAGACAGTTGTGTGGATGGTCCATAAAGCACTTACTGTGACTGACTGTCCTCTGGCTGCTCAGCCTCCCTGAGAGCTTGGTTGGTTGTGCAGAGCTCCAGTTGGCCCAGTCTGTGCTGGTGCCAGGGGTTATTCTGTCCAGGCTCAGGAGACTCTTGTTTGCCTCTGTTATCCCTCACAAACCCTCCCTCAGGCCTGTTCTCCAGCCTGTGTAAGTCCCTCTGAGAGGGATCTCCTGCCCCAGCCATGCCAGCAGTTTGACATCATCTACAAACTTGTCTGCCCTGTAGTTGGTGTTAATCAACTTTGTTAATGAAGGCATGGATTTTTATTGGCCCCAGTCAGTACCAGCCCTGAGGGATGCTGCTGGTATCAGCTGCTGCCTGGACTTTGGATGGCTGATCACCTTCTGAGCCTGATAGCCCAGGCAATTTTCCATCCCCTGATCTGCTTCTGCAGCCCAGCTCTTCCTGTTAGAACAGTCAGAGACAGTGCCAAAGGTGTTCAATGCTCACTGTCCTGTCCTCCACACATCCTTGTCACCACGGAGGGCAATCAGATTAGATGAGATTTGCCACTGATAAATCCATGCTGGTGGTTCCCAGTCACCACCACCTCCTGCTGGAAGTGGCTGTCAGGAGGGTTCACTACACAGCCTTTCCAGGGACTTCCTTGGATCCTTCTTACATGATGGGGTGGTGTTTGCATGTCCTGCCTCCCTTTGTCACCATGACCTGTGACAGATGACAGTGACTTGCAGTGACATCAGCCAGCTCCCTCCTAAGCCATGTCTGCATCCCAGCTGGTCCCAAAAGTGGTCCCTCCTTCCCCATCATTCCCTGGGTTGAGGCTCTGGTGGAGCTGACGGGGCTGGTCTGTATTTCCTGGGAATTGTCCTCAGTGCATTCCCCCCAGGGTGTGTGCAGGGCTGTTGGGTGCAGCACTTCTGTAGTTGTGGGCCTGCAAGAGGCTTCAGTCTTGCCTCTGGCTCTTTGCAGTGACTGTCACACACTCCTAGAACCACAAAATCATGGAATGTTTTGGGTTGGACAGGACCTTAAAGAGCATCTCATTCCAACCATGGCAGGGACATTTTCCACTAGACCAGGTTCCTCAAAGCTCTGTCCAACCCAGCCTTGAACACAGTCAGGTTTGGGACACTCCAGTGCACAGCAGACTAACCATTCCTGGGGTATTTTCCTGTTTCTCTTGTCTCTCTGATTTATTTTTTTTCCCTTCCTAAAATAATTTAGTTTCATTGTGAAGTCCCTGCTGGGAGGGAAATAGAAGAGGTTCTTTCTCCTTGACTTGTCTCAGTGTTTCAACATTCAGTCCTGCAGGAACACAGTGAAAACTGCTGTTGTCTCATGTGGTTCTTTCCCTACTTTTTGGTGCAAACTTGCACTTCACTGGTGTTTCCAAACTGCTTTTCTGTCAGCACCAGTTCAGTTCTAAGGCACTTTGTGACCCCTTTCCCTCAGGAGCAGACACACAATCAGAGGTGCTGCCAGGTAATACCTCCTAAAGGAGATGATGACTCTGGATTTCTGTTTCCCACCACCACTTTGTAAATGCTCCCTCCCCATCCTGCAGCACAGACATCAGTGGCTCTTAAGGCTGGGGGTGTTCTCCTATTGAACTTGGCTGCCTTAATTTTATTAATGGGCTTAGCAGTTCCTTCCAGTTGCTGAGAATGCTTCTCACTGCTCCTGCTGACACTGGAGGAAATGCTGTAGAGCTGAATGGACATTTTTGACTTCTGAGCCCACTTTAGTAGAGCCCTTTTTACTTTCAGTCCAGCTACCAATTTAATCACTGCTGCACTTCAGGTATTGACTGTTGCTCAATGCCCTGTGATATGGCATGAAGGTGCAGGAGGCACCAGGTAGGAATTGGGGTCTGGGGGAGGATGAGTGGCCCCTGAGTGGTGGGTGGGACCAAGGGGGCCCCACTGTGGTCCCTTCTCCCAGCCTGACCCATTCTGGGATTCTGTATCCCCAGTGTGAGATGGGAATGGATACTGGTATGGACAGAGGTACTGGTGTGTTAGTCCTGTGTGCCAAGGCTCAGTGCAGGAGCCTTCCCAGTGCCAGGTGGGACCACCCACACCTCCTCCCTGAGGCTGCACCCCTTCCCTGTTCCCACCCACATGGGGGCAGAAGGTGGGGGGTACTTGGGGAGGTGGGGGTAGAAGGTGGGGGGTACCTGGGGAGTGGGGGGCAGATGGTGGGGGGGTCCCTGGGGAGGTGGGGGCAGAAGGTGGGGGGGCCCTGGAGAGGTGGGGGCAGAAGGTGGGGGGTCCCTGGGGAGATGGGGGTAGATGGTAGGGGGTCCCTGGGCAGGTGGGGGCAGATGGTGGGGGGTACCTGGGGAGATGGGGACAGATGGTGGGGGGTACCTGGGGAGGTGGGGGCAGATGGTGGGGGGTACCTGGAGAGGTGGGGGCAGATGGTGGGGGGGTCCCTGGGCAGGTGGGGGCAGAAGGTGGGGGGTCCCTGGAGAGGTGGGGGCAGAAGGTGGGGGGTCCCTGGGGAGGTGGGGGCAGATGGTGGGGGGTCCCTGGGGAGATAGGGGTAGATGGTAGGGGGTCCCTGGGCAGGTGGGGGCAGATGGTGGGTTGTACCTGGGGAGGTGGGGACATGAGGACCAGTGTGTTTGCTGCAGACAAATAGAACTTCTGCAAACTTCTGCATGTTGGATCAGGCACTCAGCAGTAGGACAAGGGGGCACGATGGGCTCAAGCTCTGCCAGGGGAAATTGAAGTTGGAGATCAGGTAGAAATTCTTTGCAGAGAGAGTGCTCAGGCATTGGAATGGGCTGCCCAGAGAGGGGGTGGATTCCCCATCCCTGGAGGTTTTTCAACTGAGCTTGGCTGTGGCACTGAGTGCCATGATCTGGTAAAGGGACTGGAGTTGGACCAAGGGTTGGACTTGAGGATCTCGGAGGTCTTTTCCAACCCAATCCATTCTGTGATTCTGTGATTCTATGGATGTGGCACTGAGTGAGAATCCACCACATCTTGATCCAACCCCACTGTGATCACCAGCCCAGGGCACTCTGTGCCCTGGGCTGGTGATCACAGTGGGGTTGGATCAAGGGTTGGACTTGCTGATCTCAGAGGTCTTTTCCAACCCAATCCATTCCATGATTCTCTGATCTGTGTAACAGGGGGGCTTGCAATGAAGAAAATTGAAAAGTGATGATTTAGTGGACTTTAAATCCTAATTATTTGAGACTGGGAAGAATGATATACTGTTCCTTGTGACATATCATCCTTTATGTGCTTTCTCCTCTGCAGTAGGTACAGGCTCTGTGCAGGGAGCACAAAGTAACCTGAGTTGTTTTTCTGGAGAGTACTGAGAGAGTCTGAGTCTTGGATGCAGCTGAACAGAATAGTTTCAAATGACAAACCTGTCCCAGCATTGCCATTGTGTGCTGCCCAGCTCTGTAGTGTTTCTCAGCCATTCCAGCACTGCATTGCCTTCAGTCTTTCCTTTACAAAGATCTCTTGAAATAAAAATTAAAAACTCATCCTTCTGAGCTTTCCCAAGCTGCAGCATTGACAGAAGAGATTCCAGAACTCTTCAGACAAATGAGGAGTGTTGGGCCTTCAACACCAGCTGGTGTTTTCATGAGGCACTGGCATGTGCAGTCACTAAGCTGTAATCCACTGTGGGTAATATATCACTTAAAACAAACCACCACCCCGGGATGTCAGTGGGAAGTGACAGTTCTCCAGGTGGTGCCAATTTCCAGAAGGGACTCTTAAGAAGAACCTGGGAAATGATGATCCCAAAAGAGGCAACAAGCACGTGGAGAGGAGAAATGTGGTGGAGGTGGTAAGTTTGCATTTCCAAAATGCTTCTGACAACATCCCTCTCTGGAAGCCCTAAGAAATGAAGCTGTTTTGAAATAAAAAGATTTTACCTTTGATTAATTATGGCCTGAAAGAGAGAAAAAAAGAGGAGGAAGGGGAGTTATCCTGTACACCTCCCCTGGAGTCTGTGCTGCTTTTCACCCCCTTAGGTGGGACAGGAGAGGGAATATAGAGGGAGGTCACAGAGTGCCAAGGGTCCTGCACAGTCAGGATAATGAGGTGGGAACTGGCAGTGAAGGGTGTCACCATATTGGCCAATTTGCTCATAGAGGGGCTGGCAAAGTTTGGTGTGTATTTGGGGAGTAGCATTTGTGGGGAAACAGTGGCTGCCAATCCAGCTCTGACAGGCTGGGAAAGGTTTTCTGGGGATTTAATGTAATAGCATGGAATGACTGCAGTGGCTGAAAAGGCAAATCAAACATTAGGGACTATTAAGAAAGGAATAAATAAAGCAGGTGTCATGAAGTTCATGTTGTGCCTCTGTGTATTTATTAGTATGTGCATTCCTTTTCCTAAATTCTCCAAAAAATGTAGTTAAGAGAAAGAGATGGGAAATAACAAGTCATGGAATAGTTTCTATACCAGGAAAGATCAAAACTGTGATTCCTTCTGACTTATGGAAAGCCACAAGCACAGATAGAGGTATCCAAAATTATATATAAGATACAGTGTTTGAGTTTTTCCCACAATTAAAGGACATCACAGTTTTAAGACATTTTTTTTTCATCCTGTGTAAAATTCAGCTGTGGGATTTAATTGCTTTAGGACACAGCTCATCCCAAAAGCTTTGATGTGTTCAGAATCTGTGTGATGGGTGTAAATTCTGACTCTGAGTTAAGCTCCAGATCACCAGGCTCCAGGGAGGCTGAGTGATATAAAGGACAATTAAAAAAGCATTAGTGAGATTCAAGAAAAGCAAATAAGATAGGGGAGAATTATTAAGGCCAAATACCTTCTCAGATGTTAAAGCAATAGTTTTAAAGTGAAAATCCAGCACTTCTGAGGAGGCTCAGGAACACCACCCTGCAGAAATGATGGGCCATTCATCCTGCTTTGTATTTAGGGGGTGATTTTATTGAAGTTTTGGGTAACTTACTGCAATGGCACAAAGATTATATTTCATATGTGCTCTAAACTGGCAGAAAGAATATGTCTATAGGTGGGATATCACCTTGCTAATCCAGGAGGGGGTTGAGCATTTTTCTATTCCTGGCTCTCAGTAGCCTGAGCTGATACCCCTGACTGAAAACAGCATCAAGGTGTTTGTGCCCGGGATGGGTTTCATCTTCATGGTTTGCACTGGCTTTTCTTCTCTTTCTTGGATGTCTGACAAACAGAATTTGACCTTCACAGCCCTAAATGGTTTGTCTTTTAAATGGATATCGCTTGAGTTATTCTGAACAAACATTCCCTGGTGCTGAAAAAGATAAGTGGTGACTGTGTCTGTCTCTCTGAGCAACTTCAGGGCTGTGCCAACCTGTGCTCAGCAGAGCCAGGGTTTGAACTTCAGAGCATATTGCACGAGTTATTTTTGATCCCTTATTAATAGCTGCTATAGAAGGAGCCCTGTGCTTATGGCCCTGTGTCTTACAGCTATTCTGGGCATTGGCTTCTCCTCAGTCTACAACTCAGTCCCCAAAATCCATTCCTGTGGGTTGAGGTGCTGTTGATCTGAAAGAAAATTGTTCAACGTTGCAGAAAGTGAGCAAGGCACAAAGAATTGATTGTGAGCCTTGGGAGGGGATCCTTGTGCTGACAGAGTGCTCAGATTCCTGCAGATTGTGCTCAGGGCTTCAGCCCAAGCCCTGGCCTGAGCAAGAACTGCTGCACTGGGGGTAATAAGACATTTTAATGTAATCTGATTCTAGGGTTGTCTTTTGAATTGCAGTGTTGTGGAAATGAAACTGTTCAAACAGAGACTTGGAGATCAACCTGTTGTTCACACAGCTGTCAGCTTTTTTAATATATAATTTATTTATTTTAATGGTAGAATCATGGAATCATTAATATTGGAAAAGACCTCCAAGATCACCAAGTCCAACCTTGGACTGACCACCTCACTGGGTACCACATCCAGTTATTTCTTGAACACCTCCAGGATGACTCCACCACCTCCCTGGGCAGCTCCTTCCAACACATAATCACCCTTTCATTAAAAAAATTCTTCCTGATGTCCAACCTGAACCTCCTTTGGTGCAGCTTGAGGCTGATTCCTCTTGTCCTGTCCCCTGATGTGTTGCCCTGGCCTGGTCTCAGTCTCTAAGCACTCACCCCTTCTCTGGGCAACCTGTGCCAGGGCCCACCCACCCCCAGGGCTGCTCTCACCTCTCAGTGATTCCCTCTGGTGCTCTGTGCTTTCTGTCCTGGTTCTGCCTTCAGATTCTCCCCCAAGTGGAGGAATTTTCCTCTTTTGCTTTGTTGTGTTTGTCAGGGACACTTTGGGGCTGAGCTCTCCACCCCTGGAACTCTCCACCCTCCCACTTTGGTTTCATCTCACACCAGTAAAACGTGTTCATTTTGAGGGGCAGAGCTGGGCCTCGTTAGTCTGTGCTAATGAGTCCTTCAGAGCAGTGAATTAATTGCAGGCTGTGACATCCTGGGCTTCCCCACACAGCCCCATCCCTGCTCTGTGGTCAGGGTGGCCACAGTGAGGACTGGCTGTGGTTCTCCCCAAACCTTCTACAACTTGTTTTCTTCTTATTTTTCTAAAATCTTCTTTAGCAGTTTATTTCTGGGGTCCCCTACAAATGGCATAAACCCCAAGTGTGATACCACAGAAATCCATAAGAAATGCTTTTGGAAAATGGGGAAGTTGTTTGGGCTTCTTGGTTTTGTGAAGGGTTTTTTTCCCCTTGTTTTGGGGCATTTTTTCTTTTTGTAAATTAAACTTTTCCCCATTCTTTTTCAGTTGTGGAGACTAAAATTTCTTATGATACTGAAAATCTGGTGCATCACGTGGTGGCCTAACGAGATCCTTTGGTTTGTTTTGTTCCAATCCAAGTAATTTCTTGAGTTTGCTTTGATTTCTGAGCCTGGAGCTGATGTTTTCCTACAGCTATTTGTTATATTCCTAAGAGCTTTTCCCTGAACTCAGTAATAGGCTCAGAGCCTTTCATTTTGTTGGGTGACATCAGGTGTATTTTGTGCCTGTGATTCACTCTCCACTGATCTCACTGCGTTTCATCTGCCCTTTGATCAGCACTTGCTCAGTATTGTGAGATTCTTCAATTTGTCCTTTTCTTTACCCTCTTGAATGGTTTCATCAGCAAACTTTGCCTCACTAATCACCTTCTCTTCACAGACCTTGGGGGAGCTTTCTGCAGAAATCCTCAGGAAGGATCTGTCTCATATTCTGGTGTCCCCATCATGAAAATACATTTAGTCTTGCAAGATCTTCCCTCTTACCCAGACAAAAAAGTGGCTTTAGGGGCCTCAGAGAGCCTTTAGAAAGTCTTTGTGGATGGAATCATGGAATGTCCTGAGTTGGAAAGGAACCCACAAACATCATTGAGTGCCCACCCTGGAGGTGAATGTCATGTGTCACCTGGATCTCCCTTCCCACCAGGCTTATTTTCAGTTCTGGGCCCCTCAGTTGAGGCAAGGGATTGAGGGGCTGGAGCGGGGCCAGAGAAGAGCAACGAGGCTGGAGAAGGGACTGGATGTGGCACTGAGTGTCCTCTGAAACACCTCCAGGGGCAGAGAATCCACCATGTCTTGATCCAACCCCACTGTGATCACCAGTCCAGGGCACTCAGTGCCAGAGTGATCCCAGTGGGGTTGGATCAAGGGTTGGACTTGATGATCTCAGAGGTCTCTTCCAACCCAACTGAGAAGAGAAGAGCAATGAGGCTGGAGAAGGGAGTGGAGCACAAGTGCTGTGGGGAGAGGCTGAGGGAGCTGGGGGTGTTCAGCCTGGAGAAGAGGAGGCTCAGAGGTGACCTCAGCACTGTCTGGAACTGCCTGAAGGGAAGTTCTGGCCAGGTGGGGGTTGGTCTCTTCACCCAGGCACTCAGCAATAGGACAAGGGGGCACGATGGGCTCAAGCTCTGCCAGGGGAGGTTTAGGTTGGAGATGAGAAAGAAATTCTTTGCAGAGAGAGTGCTCAGGGATTGGAATGGGCTGCCCAGAGAGGGGGTGGATTCCCCATCCCTGGAGGTTTTTCAACTGAGCTTGGCTGTGGCACTGAGTGCCATGATCTGGTAAAGGGACTGGAGTTGGACCAAGGGTTGGACTTGATGATCCTGGAGGTCTTTTCCAACCCAATCCATTCTATGATTCACCCTTTGAAGGACTCCAGTGCCTTCCCCCTCCTGTTCCTTCAATACAACTTCACCCTTTGAAAGCCTTGGTGGATCTTTTCCAGCACAGCACAGCTTCTCATGGACTCTTTGGTGTTATATCCTCTGCTAACATAACTCCAGAAGCTTAAAACTTCCTGACTTTGGTGAGATCTCTCCCTTTATCTATTCCAGGACTTCCCTCACATCCCAGTGACTCCTTCTTTTCATCTTCTAAGCTGTACACTGAGACAGTTGACACTTATCCATTTGGTGCCTACACCAGGGCAGGTTTGGGCTGGATTTTGGGAAAGGTTCTTCCCCCAGAGGGTGGTGGGCACTGACCAGACTCCCCAGGGCAGTGGGCACAGCCCCAAGGCTGCCAGAGCTCCAGGAGGGTTTGGACAACACTCTCAGGGACAGAGTGTATATACCATATTTTTTTCTGGCCCCAAAAGTGAGATTTAGATCTTGAAACAAAACCTGAGGTGGCTGCAAGGAAACCAAGGGTCTGATAGTCTGTATTTGAATAAACTGCCAATTTAAAGGAATCTCCTCTTTTCATCTGCAGTTGTGTTGAGGTATTTCTGTACTCAGCCACTGGGTTTCATCATCTTTGCACTTAATCAGTGCTAATTGGGCACTTCTGGCAATTGCAGGAGCTCATGGAACTTCTGCATGAGCTCTGGTGTGTGTGGGGTAGTTGGTGTCTGTGCAAGCAGGACTGGTCCTGGAGTGACTTGGGTGCTTTCTCTGTTGAAAAATCCACATTTCCCTGGGCCACAGTCACTGTGAACTGTCTGTCTTGACACGAGCAAGATGTTCTGTGGCAGCTTGAGACAATCTTGGGCCTCTGCCCTTCCTGCTTCTCCTGTCCTGTGCCTTTCATACCAGTCCCAGGGCTTGTCTGCTCCCACTGTGAGCCACTTTAGCTCCTGGATCTGTTCAGTGGGGTATCAAGTGAGTTTTTGGTGCCCTTGGTGGGGCAGAGGCTCAGCTGGCAGGGTGTGAGTGCAGCCCTGGCTGCAGCAGAGCCTGCTGCAAAATCCTGCCATGGGAGGCTAAAGAAAGCCTGGAGTGAGTGACTGGCAGAGCTTTCTCTGTCTGCCTCTCAGGTCTATAGTTAGGCAATACAAATCTCACCTTTAGTTTGCCAAGTTGGAGCTAAACCCATTTGCAGCTGTTTTTCCATGTCTCTGACTGAGTAGGAGACCTGGGGAGACTCTTGCCATAGAGGATTGTGTGCTGGGGCCTTGTCCTCCCACCCCACCTCCCCTCCAGCAGCTGTGGGGTGAGTGCAGTCACCCTGCCAAGTGGGCTGCAGAGCAATTTTACATTTCCCCTCCATTATTGGCAAGGTGAGGATCCATTTGGCTGTTCCACTCTGCTCTGCAGCCCTGCAATGCCACAGGACCAGTGTCAGCCCTGGGGCTTCAGGAGACCTCCTTGGTTTGGTGCAGCTCATCCAAGGCTGCATCTTGGAAGTTTAGAGTATATTTATGTGATAGAGCTGATGGAGCAACCACATCTACATTTGTTTGTGTTGCAAAGGTGCCTTTAGGAACTGCATTAAATGGTGCAGTGGAACCCCTGATGGAGCACCTGTAAGGGCAGGGGTGTTGTCAGCAGAACATTTCTTTGCTAAGCAAACCTCCAGTAGCTAAATTTCCATTTTCCACAGAGGAGTGAAATGCTCGTGAGCTTTCTAATTATGAAATGTAGAGTTATTTCAGGCAGGAACAAAAATTTCAGTAATTTAAGGGCAGGATTTTATATAGACTGCCTTGATCCAGTGCCAGGGACTGCTGGCTGAGTGGGAGAGAAATGACATACTTAGTGGTCAGAATGACTGAACTGGTAAGACTTGAAAAGCCAGTGCTGCTCCACACCATTAGAAAACTGGCAGTCCCTGAGTTTTAGTGACAGAAAGACTTTATTTTTAGTGTTGGCACTTGATCATGGACTGGACTCATTTCAAACTCCTCTCAGATGGTACAAAGCATTAGCCCCTGACTGCTGTTGAAATAATGGGTGTTAAAAATCATGCTGGAATTAGTGGGATGAAGATGATGAAAAGGAAGGGGGTAAGGTGATGATCTAGATTGGATTTTGAAATCAGTCCCACATGGCCTGGTGCTGGTTTAGTGCAATGGCAAACCAGCCCATGGGCTGTGCAGAGGAAAAGCACTGTGGGATCACTGGGAAATCAGGGCCTTGTTGGGGTGAGAGGTGGATTCACTGCAGGTTGTTGAACACATGGGAGCACAAACACTCTGAGGCTGGAGGGAGTTCAAGGCATCATAAAATGTCCTGAGCTGGGAGGGGCCCACAGGGATCATTGAGTCCAACCCCTGGCCCTGCACAGACACCCCAAAATCCCACCCTGTGCCTGAGAACGTTGTCCAAACACTCCTGGAGCTGTGGCAGGATCAGAGCTCTGACCACTGTCCTGCTCACAGCACCAAGGTTGGCATAAGGGTTGGTCCCTGTGGCTCTTTGCATCATGAAACCTGTCTGTGAGGTCCATGCTGATCTCCCAGGGTTTGCCAAAATGCTCTTTGATCAGAAACATGAAATGAGGGGCAGAAGTTGGCAGTCCTGCATGAATCATAGAATGGATTGGGTTGGAAAAGACCTCCCAGATCATCAAGTCCAACCCTTGATCCAACCCCACTGTGATCCACAGTGGGGTTGGATCAAGACATGATGATCCCAGTGGGGTTGGATCAAGACGTGGTTGGATCAAGACATGATGATCCCAGTGGGGTTGGATCAAGACGTGATGGATTCTCACTCGTGCCACATCCATAGAATCACAGAATCATAGAATGGATTGGGTTGGAAAAGACCTCCGAGATCATCAAGTCCAACCCTTGGTCCAACTCCAGTCCCTTTACCAGATCATGGCACTCAGTGCCACGGCCAAGCTCAGTTGAAAAACCTCCAGGGATGGGGAATCCACCCCCTCTCTGGGCAGCCCATTCCAATGCCTGAGCACTCTCTCTGCAAAGAATTTCTACCTGATCTCCAACTTCAATTTCCCCTGGCAGAGCTTGAGCCCATCGTGCCCCCTTGTCCTATTGCTGAGTGCCTGGGAGAAGAGCCTGAGCCTGGCATCCTGGCAGGAGTAAAAACAGGGCAATTTTGCTGTCTTCCCATTTCAGTAACCCAGAGTGTGAGTGTCCAACTGACCTTCTCTTTCCTTCCACCAGTGGCTCCTGTTTCTCCTACAGAAGCCGAGCTGGAAGCTCTGGCTTTCCAAGAGCTGCCTTGGTGAGCACAGAGCCTGTCCAGCCATGGGCAAGGGCAGTGTGGTGCCTCAGCACTGACTGGCAGCACCACCCCTGCGGCTCACACGGGATCCTGGCAGCTGGAAAACATTCCCCAGACTGTTAGCCAAGCCATGCCTGCTTTAGTGCAGCAGGTATTTACATCTGCCTCCCTGTAAATAAGCTGATGGCCCCAGTGCACATCTGAAGGCGTGGGGAGTTTCAAAGTGTGGCTTCTATTCAAAGCACTTCTCCACCTGAAATTTCGTGCTGCTATTTCATCTTGGAAATGCTGCCTTCATGGCATAATTATGCCTTTGCACGTATTTCCCTCTCCCCTTGTGCTCTGCTGGGTTTTTTTGTTGTGCTAATCATTGTAAGAGATTTGTTGTTGGTTTCTTTTGATGACTGGTGTGGATATTGCCGAGTGCTTCGAGTTGTTGTGGGTTTTTTTTCCAATGGAAAAATCAGACATAATCCATATCTCTGTTCCTGCTTACGTGAGAATTATGCTGTTAAAAAAAAATGAAGCTCCACAGCTAATTAATCAGACTAGAATCCTTTTATCTCGTTCTGCTCCCCTTCTCCTTGCTGTCTTTAAAACAGAATTTACCTCCTTCTGCTGGTTGTTGCAGAATTGGGTTTGCACAAGGGTTTTAAAACATAAGGATTTTAGAACTGGGTTGGTGGTACAGAAGTGCCTGCTCAGGGTTTTGAGGCAGAGAACACACTGGAGCTGGGGCTGAGTGAGAAGGGAAGGTGCAAAACCTCTGGAGTTTTGTAGGAGCAGCACTACAAGCTGTTTGTTGTTCCCCAGATCACTGGCCAGTGTAATCTGTGCTGCCAGAGATCACTTGGAGGTGGAATTTTGGGTAGTGCCAGTTCTGACAGAAGCCCCTTAAGAGCAGAGCTGTGATCATGGGACACCATGGCAAGGTCATACCTTTCAGTGCCTACAGGCCAAGTGGTGACAGTTGCCAGGCTATTTTGGGAAGGCTTTTCTCTTTGTTTTCTGTGAACTCCTCTCTCTGTGCTCCCAGATTTAACCCTGGTGCTGTTCAGCTGTCATCAGCCTTGCCTTCATTTGTGGCTTTGAGGTGTGTGTTGACATCATGTATTTACTCTTGCTTTGCCTTCAGTGCAGATTGACTCCCTCCATCTCAGCTATCCTTGTTCCATGTGTTTCAGAGTTATGACAGGAGGACAGTAGAGTAGTGAGTCTTGTCATTTAATCCCTTTGTCAGGACAGGATAATGAACTGCCCTGCCAGTGCTTCCAGCCCAGTGTGTACCAGCTGGTGGTGGTGGTGGTGGCAGCCTCTGGTTTGCAGCAACTCTTGAACCATTTCCAAAACTCCTCAAAGGCTTCTAATGACACCAATCTTACAGGAAAAGGCAGTGGTAGAGAAAACCCTCTCAAGCCTGAGGTTAAGGAGTGACCTGGTACATCTTGGCTCTTGGAGGGTTCTGCTGTGACTGCTGGTCAGTCATGGAGGGTGGGATTCATCTCAGCCTGGGCTCAGTGGGGCTGTGCTGGTCTGCAGGCAGGGGGAAGGAGGGACTGTGGGGTGGTACAGCCCACCCAGCTCGGGCAGGCAGCACCCTCTGGGTACCTCTGATTCTTGACACTGAAAATGTGGGTGAAACTAATTTGTGCAGAGCAAGGTGTGGGAGCCCATGGCTGGGCTGAGCTTAAACCTGTGGTTGAGCTCTCGTGGGGGTCTCGAGCTGAATTCAGGCTGCCCTGGCATGCACTCAAACCATTCTGCTTTTAGATTAGTTTTTATGGCCTGTGTTCGCTCTGGCTCTTCATTTAGCACAGAGAAAACCTCTCAGTCAGTTTGACTGTGTTTGTAGGAACAAACCTCACTTGTTTCACCACATATCTGATGCAGAAGTTTTTGTAGCTCATGAGCGGTGCAGCCTCTGCCACCCAAATGATTCTGCATCAGGTTTGCAGCATCAGGACATCATTTAGGAGAAAGCCAGAGGCTTAGGCATACAAAGCATCAAAGCCATGGAGGTGAGTCAGGTCTGGATCAGAATGGCTGCAGACACAGGACACAAATCTGTCTTCTAGTCCTTCCTCACAATTTAAGAGTTCTCTGGATTTTCAGAGAATGAACATGAGTGGCCATGTTTGTATATATGAACTTACATATATTCACATGCATCTGATAATCCACAGCCTGCAGTGGTGAGGAGAATTCACTGCAGACCCTGCCTTGTGCTGGAGGTGCTGGATTAGGAGTGTCCTGAGGTCCTTTCCAGCTGCAGGGATTCCATGATGTCTCTGTTGCTGTTCTGTACCTGACTGGCACCAGGGTGTGTTGAGAGTTGGCTGCTCTTGAGGCAATTGCAGGTGGCCCCTGCCCTGAGCATCTCAACATCTAAACTGTCTCACCATCTGGTACAATGGAGTGGCTTCCTGGGTACAGTGACATAAGAAGGGTCCTGAAGATCAGGTGGGAATGATGGATTAGGGTTGTAGGGAGGAATCTCAGAGCTGTTTATTAATACTCAGTTCTCAAGAGCTGCAGAAATTGGGATCAGGGGTAGAACAGAGGGAAACAAACCATAGGAAGGGCTTGATATGTAAAGAGCTTTGAGGATAGTTCAACACTTGATTTCTGTATTGGAGGAGAGTCTGGTCAAAGAATTAATAGTGGGAGTTTCATGAGCCATCTGATGTAAGAGCAGCATTTTGCTCAGGCCAAGAGGGACCATAGTTGTAGGAGGCTCCAGAGACAAGTATTGACTGGAGTGATGAAGAAGGGCTGAAGCACAGCCCCTGTGGGCTGGCATCTCTCATATCCATTTAAAAAGCCAGCATGTGCCTGAGCAGCCAGTTTATGTACTGCATTTATGTGTGACAAGTGGAACTGGCAAGTATGATTTCTATGTGGGAACCATGGGCTTTGCTACCCAAGGATCTGACACGGTAGGATTAGGAGATTTTCACTCCAGTGCACAGAGAAGTCACCAAATTGGGTTCTGTCACAAGACTGGTGTATTCATAGCAGGAACATGTAACACAGCAGCCAAGCACACAGCCCTTGCTGCTTTCCCCCTCTTGCATCTCCCCTCTGCCTTGAGCAAATGCAATGGATTCTGTCTCTGAAATCCCAACAACCACAGAGGGAGCACCAGGGAATTAAATACAGCCAAAATTAACCCATGGCAGTTATTACAGGTTTCCTGGCTGACTGATTCCAAGCTCTTGCACCCTGCTGCTTTTTGCCATGAGCATGAGACACTGGGGGATGTGACCTACTGTTTGTAAACCAAATGTTGGCTCGGTGGGGCTGCAGGGAGTGGTGCCGTGTGCTCTCAGTCGGGTTCACCCTTTGAGCAGGGGTGAGCACCTTGGGCAGGCCCAGGGCAGGGTTTACCTGTGCTGCTGAGCAGCTCTGCTGACATCCTGGCAAGAGCTGTCCTTCCTGCAAGCAACTGCACTGAATGTTGTTCATGTATTTATATTAAATTACCAAATATTGGGTAAGTTGTGGAGTAAACAGCTGCCTTCGGGTGCCTGTGACAGCACTGTGGATGTGCAGTTATTGCCATGGCTTCTGTCTTCTTCTGGGTTTGTAACCACCTTTCCCTTTGTGGAGGGGAAAAGGTGTATCTTTTTTATCTCTCAGCTGATCCCAAGCAATTTCTCAGGAATTTGTCAGATGGTTTAGTTGCTCTCCTCGCTGCTATCCTGTGTGTATTTAGTATGTAGTGGGAATGTAGCACCAGTCCTAGGCTGGGGCTTTGCTAAGTGTGATGCACCCCTAGAAGGTGAGCAGTGTCATACTGTTCACACCTTCTTGGAGCTCAGTTCCCAGTCCTCTGAACCCTTCAGTCTCATCCAATCTGGCTCCATTTCCCCCTGATCCTCCAATCTCTGTCCCGGGGGATGCCCAGGAGATAAGAAAACCAAACCCTTGGCAGGCAGCTGGAGCTGCTGCATTGCTGATATTCATCAGGACTTCACTGGTGCTTGTGCATCATCCAGGTGCTCCAAGGAAGGAGCAAACACACCACCACGAGGGTAATAAGGAGGTTTCATTGGAGATAAAGATCAGCTTTTTGCCTGGTTGCTGGACCAGCCTTGCCAGCCGAGCCGTGCGGAGTCGCCGCGTCCCGTTTCCTGGTGCCCCGTCCCTTACTGTAATGTAAACTTCGTGCTGGGGAGGAGAATGCCTTGGCAACAGCTCCTGGCACAAGTCAACCCTGCAGAGAGTGGCCCTGGCTGGAAAGGGCTCCACCTGTTAGCTGAGAGGGGGAAGCTAATCTGCCATATCTGCAGATTTTAGAAACTGAGCACTTCCTCCCTATGGAAAAACTGCGAAGTGCTGGGCCCCTGCCAGGAGCTGGAGGAACACCAGGAGCTGGGGATGGAGAGCTGCCCAGTGATGCCTGGGATTCAAATGCCATGAGCCAACTTTCTTTGAGCAGTGAGTGGGTAATTGCGGGCACTGGATGCAGTTTGCATCAAAGACTCCTAAAACTGTAATACGTTAGTGCCGTTCCAGGAGCACTTGGAGCTTGTCAACTGCCAAGGAAAATACAGGGATGGCAAGAGATTATCCTGCTGAAGATCCACAAGGAGAGGGAAAGATACTCACCCTGTACTCCCACCCTGTCCCATTGCTCTGAAGGTTGTGTTAGAGCTTGTACAGAGGGAAGATAAAGAAGGAATTACAAATTTGAAGACAGAATTGCTGTTCTCTGTTGTTAACCTTGTTTTTAGCCTCTCCTCCGTGTGAACCAAGCAGCTGAGGGTTAGCAGGGCCCAAAACTGAAAGAATTAAGCCTATCCCTGTGTTTTATTTTACACCTGCTTTCAGGGATGGTTTAGGAGGGGGAGTGTTTCCTCCCATGAAATAATTGCCCACCCAAAAGGCAACTTCACTTCTGAATGAGCTGTTTTTGACTGTGTGCCCTCCCGTTGGGGCTGGAGGGCAGGTGTCTGCTCTGTGACTGCTCTCTGAGGGCCTGGCTCTTACCCTGTTCCCAAGGAATGCCCTATCAAATAAGAGAGGAGAACTCTGCACAGCAATAGATCCTCTCAGGTTACTAAACTTATTCACCCTCCTAAATTTAAGGTTGGAGGATTAATAGTACTTAAAGGAGGCCTTTACTTCCTCTTTGTCCTCTTCTCCTTCCTCCAGTAGCCTCAGGTAACCCAGTTGGCTCAGCCTGAAGGGGAACTTTGCCCCCTGAATCCCCCTGAAGGTGATTTTCTTATGGGCTGGTTCATTCACAGGGTTTAATTTTGGCAGATGTGCACAAGAAAACCCACAGCAGAGATTTTCTGGAGAGGGATCAGCAGTCAGGGCTCTGAAAACAATCTTAGGTGGGCAAATGTGTGCCCTGAGTACTTCTAAAGAGAGAGAATTTCTGTTCTTTAGTTTGTAAAATGATGTCATATATGAAATTATTAAAACCATTAATGTGTGTGCAAGTATGAATTCCATGATAACATGTCAGTGTTAATCAGTTGATGCCTTAAAAAGACACACAGAAATACACTGAAACCCCTAAAAGCTTCTATTTAATCTGTCATAACTTCTATAAAGGCTTTCTGAAGTTCTTAAAGTCCAGAAGATCTTTAGAAATTACCAGTTCTATTTATTATCCAAGTTGTTGGCCTCATAACTCGTGCTCTGAGATGTGTTAAATATGTCATAGCATAATAAAATACAAGCAGTGTGTTCTTTTAGGGTGTCTGACTAAAAAGTGATGTAAATAATCCTTTGCCTGATAGTTTCTTACATAAGACCATGATGAGATTTTCAGAGCTGAGCAGGAGTTACTCAGTTATTTATCAAATGCCTTGGTTGGAAATTCCTTTTCCACCTCACTTTTTCAACTCTCAGTCAGTGTAATTATTATGTAATGATGCAACAATGCAAAAAAAATTCCTGTGTGTTGGTATTTGAGGCAGTTGTACCTGTCACTGAGAAACCTGTTCATGTTACCCTGCCCTGAGCTCAGTTTTATTTCCATGTGTCACAACCTCACCCTGAAATCAGTATTTGCCAAGCAGTTTCCCCTGGCTGGATCACATCCCTTGAGCAGCAGCTTTTTCTTGCTCACATACCCTGAGCAGCAGAACTGCATGAGGGTGAGTGAGGGTTTTTTCTCTTAGGCATTAAAGAATATGTTGCTGCCCCATTAAGGCCTCACTCCACCTTTGCTCTGGGCTTTCTGCTGCTGGTAAATGGCATGGCCATGGCCCCTTTGCTGCTGTCAGCACCCACAGCCCTGGCACTGTGTGCTCCTGCTGTCCCTGCAGGAGCCAGGAGAGTCGAGTTACTGCACAGCCAGTGTGGGAACAGGTGGGGTTGATCCCTTTTTCCCTGCTGGTTCTGACGTGCATTCCATCAGAACCACCCAGGATGGGACCAGTAAAACAGTGAGGCAGGAACAGGCACAAATTGGAAAGAGTGAGGGGGCTCACTGATGTATTTAAATAGATCTTTCATTTTACAGGCCAATTTATCCAGTGTTTGAGCAAGAACCAGGCTTTTCCCATGGCTGATTGCCAGGCTGTGCAGATAGAATCATAGAATGGATTGGGTTGGAAAAGACCTCACAGATCATCAAGTCCAACCCTTGGGCCAACTCCACTCCCTTTACCAGATCATGGCACTCAGTGCCACGGCCAAGCTCAGCTGAAAAACCTCCAGGGATGGGGAATCCACCCCCTCTCTGGGCAGCCCATTCCAATCCCTGAGCACTCTCTCTGCAAAGAAGTTTTTTCTGATCTCCAACTTCAATTTCCCCTGGCAGAGCTTGAGCCCATCATGCCCCCTTGTCCTATTGCTGAGTGCCTGGGAGAAGAGACCAACCCCCACCTGGCCAGAACTTCCCTTCAGGCAGTTCCAGACAGTGCTGAGGTCACCTCTGAGCCTCCTCTTCTCCAGGCTGAACACCCCCAGCTCCCTCAGCCTCTCCCCACAGCACTTGTGCTCCAGTCCCTTCTCCAGCCTCGTTGCTCTTCTCTTCTCAGTTGGGTTGGAAGAGACCTCTGAGATCATCGAGTCCAACCCTTGATCCAACCCCACTGGGATCACTCTGGCACTGAGTGCCCTGGGCTGGTGATCACAGTGGGGTTGGATCAAGACATGGTGGATTCTCTGTCCCTGGAGGTGTTTCAGAGGACACTCAGTGCCACATCCAGTCCCTTCTCCAGCCTCGTTGCTCTTCTCTGGCCCCGCTCCAGCCCCTCAATCTCTTTCCTCAACTGAGGGGCCCAGAACTGAACACAACACTCAAGGTGTGGCCTCCCCAAGGCAGAGTCCAGGGGAAGGGTCACTGCCCTGGGCCTGCTGGCCACGCTAGTTTGGATCCAGGCCAGGATCCCCTTGGCCTTCTTGGCCACCTGGGCACACTGTTGGCTCATGTTGAGCTTCCTGTCAGTTAGTACTCCAAGGTCCCTCTGCCTGGCTGCTCTGGATGCAGTGGGTGTATTTGATAAACAGTGTAAATGTAATTCTCTGTCAAATGCATACAAAGCTCATGCTATAGACACATTCTCCAGTCTAAATTTAGATTCACATTAAGCTGCAGGTAACACTTAAACCCAGCAGAGCAATGAGAGTGCACAGGCAGGATCTGTCCTCCTCCCTGCCTTGGCAGAGCCACACTGATAAAATTCCTCTGCCAGGCTCTGGATCTGTGGGCAGCCAGAAGGGATGGTGCCCAAAAGAAACCACTGCGTGGGTGAACTTTTCTTGGCTATTCCCAGAGCAATATCCTTTTAGATGAAGTCACCTTTATTTGAGAAGTGAGTGGTACTGGTTGTGTTCCCAGGTCAACGTGTAAATAACTCATCAGGAAGATGGTGAGTGTAATTTATATGAGGTGTGTTGAGGGGAAACTCAGAGTGTATCACAATAAATAGGGGTGGCAGTAAAATAGAGTTGAGCTCTGAGTTTTGCAGGCTCAGACTTAATTCCCATAGAATTGCTCCTTGAACTGAAGAGGGATTAGTGGCATTATTATGTTCCTGTGTGTGTGTCCATGTCCACCTCTGCAGGCATCACATCTTTTATCTTCCTGCAGCATTTCAGTGTGTTGGTACAGACATAAGACATTAACAGGTTGGTTTGTGCAGTTTGGAAAACTGAGAGATATTGCTGAATAAAGAAGTTACTGAGTTCTCTAAGGCTCTGCTTTTGCACTGGTTACACCTCTAAAGGGTGACCTGTACATAGATGGGCTGCTTTGGTCAGGGCTCCTCAGCTCCTGCTTTCCCTGCTCATCCCTGCCACTACTGAGGCCTCATTTTGTTGACTTCTTTTCATTGACATTTTGAGGAGCAGCATAATCTAGATAATTACACAGCTTGCCTTGCTTAGTGGGATTTGATGCCATACCTAAAACTAATACAGGTCATCATTTCAGTGTCCCTGCTGTGGGGAGATAACAGTGTGGGAGAGAGGAAGGAAACAGTCCATGGTGAGAGGTAAAGCTTGAGCTAATTCAGGGGTTGTCCACCTGGGGGATCTGAGTTACAATTAATTTTTGAAAATTCTGGAAATAATTTATTTAATTCACAAATTGATGTTTCCCTGAGCTTTAAGATCTGCTCACCCACAGCATGGGAGGTTCAGCCCAGGAATTACCTGCTGCCAGTAAATTGGAAATGAGAGTTATACGCCTGATTTCACACCAACACCCCTGTTTTGTCTCCCTTCCCTTTCCCTTCAATCCTTCCCTCCCTCCTGTTCCTCTCCCTCCTGTTCCTCTCCCTCCTGTTCCTCTCCCTCCTGCTCCTCTCCCTCCTGCTCCTCTCCCTCCTGTTCCCCTCCCTCCTGTTCCCCTCCCTCCTGTTCCCCTCCCTCCTGCTCCCCTCCCTCCTGCTCCCCTCCCTCCTGTTCCTCTCCCTCCTGTTCCTCTCCCTCCTGCTCCTCTCCCTCCTGTTCCTCTCCCTCCTGCTCCTCTCCCTCCTGCTCCTCTCCCTCCTGCTCCTCTCCCTCCTGTTCCCCTCCCTCCTGCTCCTCTTCCTCCTGCTCCTCTCCCTCCTGCTCCTCTCCCTCCTGTTCCTCTCCCTCCTGCTCCTCTCCCTCCTGCTCCTCTCCCTCCTGTTCCTCTCCCTCCTGTTCCTCTCCCTCCTGCTCCTCTCCCTCCTGTTCCCCTCCCTCCTGCTCTCCTCCCTCCTGTTCCTCTCCTTCCTGTTCCTCTCCCTCCTGTTCCTCTCCCTCCTGCTTCTCTCCCTCCTGCTCCTCTCCCTCCTGCTCCTCTCCCTCCTCCCTCAGGCTTGTATCGATGAGAACCTGGACATGGTGAAGTTCCTGGTGGAGAATGGAGCCAATGTGAACCAGCAAGACAACGAGGGCTGGACCCCTCTCCACGCAGTGGCATCCTGTGGCTATCTGAACATAGCAGAGTGAGTGAGTTTCAGGCTGTTCTGGGTGTTCCTAACACTTCCCATGCCCTTCCCTTCGGAGCAGGTACACAGGTAATGGGTGCTCTGAGATTTGGGAAGCAATGCTGAAAACAGAGGCTTTTCTCTTGGTACTAATTCTGAACTTTGGAGGACTGAGGTGGAGCCTGTGGCTGGTTGCTCTTGCTGCTGCCGTCATAGTGACCTGTGATTTGTTGGATAGTTTAGCCAAAATGCCAAGGCAAAGGGCAGCAGGACAGGGGACAGGCAGGCACACGGATACAGGGATGTGTAGGGAGGGAATTCCTCCCTGTGAGGGTGGGCAGGCCCTGGCACAGGTGCCCAGAGCAGCTGTGGCTGCCCCATCCCTGGGAATGTCCAAGGCCAGGTTAGACAGGGCTTGGAGCAGCCTGGGCTATGAGAGGTGTCCCTGCCATGGCAGGGGGTGGAACTGGAGCTTTAAGGTCCCTCCCAACCCAAACCATCCTGGGATTCTGTGACTGTGTTTCCTTACCATGGACAGCCCAGTGTGGGCAGTGCTGTGGTTATGGAGACTGAGCTCCATCATCAGCCCAACACCACCACACTCCCCACTAAACCTCAAGTGCCACATCCAGATGCTTTTGGAACACCACCAGACACAAGGACTCCACCACCTCCCTGGACAGCCCATTCCAATGGCTGACAACCCTTTCTATGAAGAAATTCCTCCTGATATCCAACCTAAACCTCCCCGGCACAACTTGAGGGTATTTCCTCTAATCCTGTCCCTTGTTCCCTGGAAGAAGAGCCCAACCCTACCTGGCTCCACCCTCCTGTCAGGGAGTTGGAGAGAGTAAGAAGGTCCTCCCTGAGCCTCCTTTTCTCCAGGCTGAACACCAACCCATTATTCTTTGCCAGGCCTATCATGCTTATATACTTAGTCCATCATAGCTACCAGAAGGTTTCCAAAATCTGATTCCAATAACTGTTTCCTTAAAGCACTGAAAATACATTAATTTTAAAACCAAGCAACCTCATCCTCCTAGATTTGTGTTCTTAAACAAATACTTCTTTTACTTTCCAGAACTGTACAAGTTAAAATACATACAAGCCAAAGAAGACATCAGTTTTTCTTGAATGAACTTTTGGAATAGAAGACAAATTTAAAAATTCACGATGACTTGGCTTAGCTTTTTTTTTAAAACATAATCAAGCAGATTAGTACAGGAGCTGTGGGAGTTGCTCTGAAGGCTTCACACCAGGTCTGATGTGCTGCTCTGGGTCTCATTCCTGCAGGTACCTGATCAGCCATGGAGCCAACGTGGCTGCCGTGAACAGCGAGGGGGAGGTCCCGTCTGACATCGCTGAGGAAGCAGCCATGAAGGACCTGCTTCTGGAACAAGTCAAGAAACAAGGTAAATCAGCTCTGGGATTGAATATGGGAGAGGCAGAGCCTAAAATGCCCATAAGAGAACTCTGCTGGCTTGTTGTCTGTAGTGAAAAGATCTGAGATGTGGCTCAGGAGGCCACAGACAAGTTTTGTTTTGCTTTCAGCACAGTGGAGCAGATATAGGAGGTTTGTGGTGTGTGGTCTCTGTCCTTGGGATTCCTCAAGGCAAGACACCACAGTACTGAAATCTGATTCATTAGATTGGTTTGCTTTTCAAGTGAGATTTAATTCTGACCTCTGCTATCAATAAAAGATCTTGTTTTGCTAAGACTGGATAAAACAGAGGTGAGATTTACAGCACTGCCAAGAGCAGGGAACAGGAGATGAGTATTCCTGGTCTGGAGTGACCTGTTTTATCCTGATCCTTCCCTAGAGTTCTTCTGCAGCCCCTGTGCTGTGTCCCCTTTCCCCTCAGGTGTGCCTGGCTGAGTGGCTGCTTGGACACTCCCAGGGATGGGGCAGCCACAGCTGCTTTGGGCACCCTGTGCCAGGGCCTGCCCTCCCTCATAGGGAGGAATTTCTTCCCAATATCCCATCTGACCCTGCCCTCTGACAGTGGGAAGCCATTCCCCCAATATCTTGTCACTCCAGACTCTTTTCCAAAGCCCCTCTCCATCTCTCTTGGAGCCCCTTTAGGCCCTGGAAAGGGCTCTCAGGTCTCCCCAGAGCCTTCTCTTCTCCAGGTGGACACCCCCAGCTCTACCAGCCTGACTTTAGAGCAGATGGGCTTGAAGCATCTCAGTGGCCTCATTTGGACTCACTCCACCAGGTCCTTGTCCTTGTTCTGTTGGTGCCCCAGGGCTGGAGGCAGCTATACAGGTGGGGTCTCACCTGAGTGGAGCAGAGAGGCAGAATCTCCTCCTGCCCTTCTGCCTCCACTGTGGGACCAGCCCAGGGCACAGGGGGTCTCAGTGCCAGCACACACAGCCAAGGCATGTTGAGCTTCTTACCCACCAACACCTCCAGGTCCTTCTCTCCAGGGCTGCTCTCAATCCATTCATCCCCCAGCCTGGATTTGTGCCTGGAGTTGTTCCAAATCTGGGAGCAGGATCTTACACTTGATCTTGTTGAACTTCATGAGGTTTGCATGGTCCCACCTCTCCTGCCTGTCCAGGTCCCTCTGGATGTCCCACCCCTTCCCTCTGGTGTGTGACCCCACCACACAGCTTGGTGTCATCAGCACCTTGCTGAGGGTGCATCCATCTCACTGACCATGTCACTGGCAAAGGTTAAACAGCACCAGTGCCAGCACTGCCCCTGGGGATGCCACTTGTCACTGGGCTCCACTTGGACACCGAGCCATGGACCTCAACTCTTGGAGTGCCACCATCCAGCCAGTTCCTCATCCACTGAGCTGTCCATCCATCAAGTCTGTGTCTTTCCACTTTAGAGCCAAGGCTGCCATGTGGGGCAGTGCCACATGCTGTGCCCTGGTCCAGGGGGGTGGTGGCAGTCGCTCTTCCCTCATCACCCAGTGCTGTCACCTGTCACACAAGGCCATGTCAGGTTTGTCCTTAGGGAAACCAGGCTGGCTGTCCCCAATCCCCTCCTTGTCTTCCATGTGCCTTGCCATAGTTTCTAGGGGGATCTGCTTCATGATCTTGCTGGGCACTGAGGAGAGACTGACTGGCCTGTAGTGTCCCAGGTCTTCTTTTCCCTTTTTCCCCTTTTCCAGTCAGTGGAACTTCACGAGACTGCCACAACTTCTCAAATATGATGGAGAGTGGCGTAGGCACTTCTTCACCAGCTCCCTTGGGATCCTTAGATGTGTCTCATCAGGTCCCATGGACTTGTGCACCTTCAGGATCCTCAGATGGTCTCAAACCTGGTGCTAATGTTGTTGAAGCCTTACAGGACATCGAGGCCACAATTCTGCCTCAGCTGCAGGTATTTTGCCTGACACTTTTTGGGATTCTGCTTGCATTGCCTCACCACATGAGTGACATCCTGCTAAGATGCCCTGAAACAACCATCTGTCTCCACTGAGAAGCTTTCCATCAACACAGTTTAAAGGCCCCTAACTGCTGGAGGAAATGGGGTTGAACTTTAAATAAGCTTTGTGCAGCTCGGTGGCCTGTCCCCAGCAATGCCTGCTGCAGACTGGAACAACAGCACAAGCCTGTGCAGTTCCCCTCCCAGACATTTTCCCACTGTGTCTCCAGGAATTCCTGAGCCAGATGGGCTCTCTGTATCCTCATGAATCCCCCGTGGCTTTCTGTTCCATGAGCTTGTGCAGCCCTCCTTGGGAGCTCCAACATGTCCAGCATTATGAGGAATAACTACAGACTTGTCTAGTGCTTCTGGAGCCACTTGTATTTCTGATCTTTGCAACATCCTGCAGTGGGTATCACAGATCAGACTCTGAGATAAGTGTTTTCTTTGGTTCTGTGTTAAGCCTAATACCCCATAATTTAATTGGGAATTGTGTCATTCTTATACTGAAAGAATTAATCCATAGGGACACTTGCTCTTCAACACCCTTCTTGAGATTTGTCATCATCTCCTTTGTATTTTGTCCTGAGTCACCGAGTGCTGATCTGATTAATCTTGTGCAGAGCTGTGCTTATTTGGGATTGATATCTTGACCTGCCATGACCTCATTATTGTGAAAACTCCACTTAGGAATACAAGTCTAAGTTAATTTTGCCTCTTGTTGCTTTAGTGACAGTTGATGCAAGTCCATCAGCCAGACCCACCTGCTTGTCCCCTCACCCACCTGCCCCTCCACTCACCCACCTGCCCCTCCACTCACCCACCTGCCCCTCCACTCACCCACCTGCTTCTCCACTGACCCACCTGCGTCTCCCATTACTCACCTGCCTCTCCACTGACCCACCTGCCCCTCCACTCACCCACCTGCTTCTCCACTGACCCACCTGCCCTTCCACTCACCCACCTGCCCCCCCCTCACCCACCTGCCCCCCCCTCACCCACCTGCCCCTCCCCTCACCCACCTGCCCCCCCCCACCCACCTGCCCCTCCCCTCACCCACCTGCCCCCCCCCCTCACCCACCTGCCCCCCCCCTCACCCACCTGCCCCTCCCCTCACCCACCTGCCCCTCCCCTCACCCACCTGCCCCCCCCCCACCCACCTGCCCCTCCCCTCACCCACCTGCCCTTCCCCTCACCCACCTGCCCCTCCCCTCACCCACCTGCCCCTCCCCTCACCCACCTGCCCCCCCCCTCACCCACCTGCCCCTCCCCTCACCCACCTGCCCTTCCCCTCACCCACCTGCCCCTCCCCTCACCCACCTGCCCCTCCCCTCACCCACCTGCCCCCCCCCTCACCCACCTGCCCCTCCCCTCACCCACCTGCCCTTCCCCTCACCCACCTGCCCCTCCCCTCACCCACCTGCCCCTCCCCTCACCCACCTGCCCCCCCCCTCACCCACCTGCCCCTCCCCTCACCCACCTGCCCTTCCCCTCACCCACCTGCCCCTCCCCTCACCCACCTGCCCCTCCCCTCACCCACCTGCCTCTCCACACTGTGGCGGTTGTTTCCTAAGGTGGGGGATTCGTCCCTCTTATTGTCACAGAGCCCCACAGTTCATGTGTCTGCTACACCAGACGTGTGTATTGATGAACTTGCCTGATCTGACTTCAACTGCAGCAGTCACTTAAGCCACCAGAGTAGATGTTTTTTGGCCTTCTCATCCCCAAATGATTTTGAATTGTGTTTTGTCAGGATCTGGGGGCTTGCCCAGTGGAATAACTCCAGACATGCCTGGCAGGAATGGCTCTGGAGCAGTGCAGATCCCTCTGTGTGTCACTTGCAGATTGTCCTGAATTTTGAGTGAGCACAGAGCTCTTACAGGACACAGCTGAGGATCAGGACTTCAGACCTTCACTGTAGATTACACTCTCACTGCAGTTCAGTTCAGTTGGTTAAGGTGTTCATGACTTTTATTTTTCAGTCTGGGACACGTAGGCATATGTGGAATGTTGTTTCAGGCTGGCATATGTAGAATTCAGTCCTTCCACCCTTAGTGCAGTGCTGAGCTTGTAGTTCACTGAGAAGGGTTGCAACCACTGGCCAAACCTTCAGCTTTTTTAAGTCAGACAGTTTTTGAAATTCCTGTCAGTGACACAGGAGCTCTCTCAGCTCATAGAAGATGCTTTTGCTGATTGTTTGATGGAAGATTACAAATAGTTTACTAACACTGTACAGCAAATGAAGCACAGGGTATGTTTAACAAGTACTTAAGAGCTTTCACTTGTTCATCTCTTCTTTTGTCTTCACCCTCTTAGGTGTAGACCTAGACCTGTCAAGGAAAGAAGAGGAGCAGCAGATGCTCCAGGATGCCAGGCAGTGGCTGAACAGTGGGAGAATTGAGGATGTGAAGCAGCCTCGGACAGGAGCCACAGCTCTTCATGTTGCTGCAGCCAAGGGCTATTCTGAAGTCATGAGGTAGGAGCTCCTCCCCAGGGCTGATGCACTGAATTAGAGCTGGTACAGAACACATCTGGCTTTATAGTTGAGAGGAGGAACACATCTGGCTTTAGAGCTGAGAGATGGAACACACCTGGCTTTAGAGCTGAGAGGAGGAACACATCTGGCTTTAGAGCTGAGAGATGGAACACATCTGGCATTACAGGTGAGAGGAGGAACACATCTGGCTTTAGAGCTGAGAGATGGAACACATCTGGCTTTAGAGCTGAGAGATGGAACACATGTGGCTTTACAGTTGAGAGATGGAACACATCTGACATTACAGTTGAGAGGAGGAACACATCTGCCTTTAGATCTGAGAAATGGAACACATCTGGCATTACAGGTGAGAGGAGGAACACATCTGGCTTTAGAGCTGAGAGATGGAACACATCTGGCATTACAGCTGAGAGAAATTTGTTCCATACTGAGATTTTCTGCTGCTGTTTCTCAAAAGGCTCTATGGTTTTATGTGCCCAACCACAGTGGTTCACCCAGAAACACACAGGCACTGGAGGATTCCCTTTCATACCTCCAGGCCTTTGAAGTGAAGAAAGCTTTTCAAAGAGTGAGGCATAAATTAGGAGGTCTCATTTTCACTTTTAGAATAATAGTTTTAGGACTGGCAAGTTAAATGGTATTGGGGGATAAAAGTGTAATTTTGGCCTGCAAGGTGACAACATGCACTGCATGACAGTCACAAACTCCCCAAATGTTTACATGGCCCATGTAGTGGGAAAACCCAGAGTCCACCCCTGTCTCCCTGTGCTCTGCCCCTTCATGCTGCTGCTCCTGCAGTGACAGGGATTCCAGCACCTGACAGTTCTGCTGCCTTGGCACTAACAGGACTATTATGAACCTCAGCTTGCCCAGTGTAGGGTTTCCTGGCACTAAAGCATTAGTATTTTTACAGGTAAGGTCAAGTTAAAGTTTCCAAAATAGAGGATTCTGCTCTGCTCTTTGTGTGGGGGTGGAGCTGCCCATAACCACAGAGTCAGAGAATCCCAGAATGGTTGGGTTGGAAGGGACCTTAAAGCTGGTCTCCTTCCACCCCCTGCCATGGGCAGAGACACCTTCCACCAGCCCAGGTTGCTCCAAGCCCTGTCCAACCTGACCCTTCCAGGGATGGGGCAGCCACAGCTTCTCTGGGCACCCTGTGCCAGGGTCTGCCCACCCTCATAGGGAAGGATTTTTTCCTGATACCTATCTGGCAGTGGGAGGCCATTCCCCCTTGTTTTGTCACTAAATGCTCTTGTCAATAGCCTTTCCAAGGTTACTCTGTTGTCCACATTAAAATCTGTTCTGGAAGTGTTCATCTATCCTGATCTAAATTTCATAATTTTGAGTGACATGACTTGATGCACAAGAGCTGTTTCATATCAAGCTCAAGCAGTTTTATTGTTCTCCACGTTTTTGATTTGTATTCAGTCATTAGAGCTGATAATTGAGTTATGAGCTGTCTGTGCCTGTACCATGCCCAAGAACAGGAATCTGACACAGCTCATGTGAGCAGAAATGCAGTGTTGGTCCTGTGGACTCTCAGTGGAGGGTTGTGTATCCAGTGCTCCTTGATGAACTTCACTGTGTGCAGGGTGACTTTGTTCTGGACAGCAACTCCTTGGCATTAATTGTGGTAATGATAACCAGCTCTCAGGGCAGGCTGATGTTGTTTTACCCTTGGGTGTGTCATGGCCATGCTGTAAGTTCAAATACAAATCTTCAGTGACTTTAACCAAAGGGACTGAGCTGACAGCCAGGAGCCTGCCAGCTCTAAATGGGACATGGAATTTGTCTGTGACCTTGAGGCTCTTAGCAGCTCTGTTCCTCCCTTCTGCCAGCTGGAAAATCAACAGAAAGTCAGCACCTAATTTAAAATTTCTTTCACAGAGCAGCCCACAGCTGCTTTCCTGTCACTGTGTTTTATTTAGCACAGTGGCACGTCGGTGTAAAGCTGCAGGAGTTTCCAAGCTGTTGGTGCCATTCTGGGGTCGTGCATTTCCCTCATGCTCTGCAAAGGTGCCTCTGGATGGTGGAATTTCCCACGATGAAGATTTTCAGCAGCAGTTTTACCAGACTTGCAGAATTCCCATGGGATGATCTTCAAGATTTAAGGGACTGGGATAATAGTCTTGGTCCAGGAGCTGCTCTGTGCTCTCTCACCTGGTCACTGCCACACAGGTGTGCACGTGGCTCTGGAGCCTCAGAGTACACTGACCCTCCTGTGTTTGTTTTGGTGTTAAATGTTCAAACTCCAGATGCTGTGGAACTCCAGGGAGGGGTGGAAGGGGCACAGCAGTGAGTGTAAGGCCAGGATGTTCCCAGCAGTTTCACTTGGGGAAGATTTGCTTGAACTGTGCAAGTATGAAAAAAAAATTTTGGTTTTTTTTTGACCCAAATGTGGATTATTTGGCATACCTTGTCAGTCACAGTAACATCACTGGGGCTGACCTGGCTGTCCTGCTGGTCTCCTTATGGACCATCCCACGCTGTGGTAGAACCAAGCCCAAGCTCCAGTTCCCAGACTTCTCTCTTGGGACATGTGCTGTGCTTGGCTCCCTGTTGTGGGGCTGCAGCTGCAGAGAGGCCGTTTGTGTGCTCAGTGCCTGAGCCAGTCCAGGCTCTGTCCTCCACTGGAGCAGCAGTTCAGGCTGGGTCACCACTGCCAGATGAGAAATCAAAGTGTTCTATCAGTTCAGGACATACTGAAAGGACACATCAATGTGACATGGTCCAGCAGGTTCTACATCCAAGTCACTTTTCATTTACTGCCCTTTCCCATCACAGTTTGGAGCACATTGAGTGGGATGTTCTTGAGGGAATAAACAAGTTGAGCAGCTCCTGGCTGAGGGTGGGCTGGGCTGCTCTGCGCCTCACAGGGGAACTCTGCTCCATCAGGAGGTCATTCTTGGATGAGCAGAGGTCAATCCTGCCTCTTTCCCCAGGCTCCTGATCCAGGCTGGCTTTAACCTGAACGTGCAGGACAATGATGGGTGGACTCCCCTCCACGCTGCGGCGCACTGGGGGGTGAAGGAGGCGTGTTCCATCCTGGCCGAGGCTCTGTGTGACATGGACATCAGGAACAAGCTGGTGAGGACACCACTGATGGAGTGTGCTCTGTAGCCACAGTAACAGCAGCTTTATTGCCTGATGCTTGATCATGAAATCACGGAATCAGGGAATGGTTTGGGTGGGAAGGACATTTAAGCCCATCTCGTTCCACCCTCTGCCATGGGCAGGGACACCTCCCACCAGCCCAGGTTGCTCCAAGCTCTGTCCAACCTGGTCTTGGACACTTCCAGGGGTGGGGCAGCCACAGCTTCTCTGGGCACCTGTGCCAGGGCCTGCCCACCCTCACAGCCAAGAATTCCTCCCCAATATCCCATCTAACCCTGCCATTTTCCCTTGTCCTGCCACTCCAGGCCCTTGTCCCCAGTTCCTCTCCAGCTCCCTTGGAGCCCCTTTAGGCACTGGAAGGGAGTCTGAGGTCTCCCCAAAGACTTCTCTTGTCCAGGCTGAGCATTCCCAGCTCTCCCAGCCTGGCTCCAGAGCAGAGGGGCTCCATCCCCCTGGTCAGTTTGGTGGCCTCTGCTGGACTGGCAGATGGTGCCTTTGGGACTGTTCCCACCACACCATATCACACCCCCTCCTGTCTCTCTCCTTGCACCAGGGCCAGACCCCCTTCGACGTGGCTGATGAGGGACTCGTGGAGCATTTAGAAATGCTGCAGAAGAAACAGACTGTGGTGAGTTTCTGGAGATCATTTTCCACCTCTCCAATTACCTTTCCCCACACAGGTGTTCTCCAAGACATGTGGTGCCAACAGATGCAGGAAGCTGAGGCCCAGCTGTTTGTTTTTTCATGAGTCATTTGCAATCTTTAATCACAGCAATCTTTTTACTAGCTGGAAATCCAGATAAGTGGATGACTGCAGCAAGAAGGTCAGTAGGGTGCTGGCATGCAGAAATATTTGAACTGCTGAGGAATGTACAGTTCACCTTTGGGATTGTTGTTATCCTGCAGTTTGATGGCATCAAACCCTCTCTAGCATCCAACATCATTTCTAGTGGGGGGATTTCCAAAGACCACTTTGTGTTTGCATCCAAGGAAATCACCACTGAGAAAGAGTTCTGTTTCCATGTCTGCCTTTCTTACAACAGGGAGGCTTTGGATTGAGGCAGAAGAAATTATAAACTTCAGGGAATTTTGAAAAAATGGAAGATTTCAAAACCATGTTAAATTGCCATCTCATAGTGCAGTGGAGATGTTGGAGGGTGTTATAAGCCAAAAGTTGGCACAAAAAAAGGAAAGCAAAAGCATATCTTGACCAAACTAAGGCCAGTTGTTGAGCCAGAAAGTTGGTTTGGGTTGGATTTTTTTCCTGTTTTGTCTGATCTCCTCAATTACCTCATTTGGGTGCTTCCAAAAAACAAGTCAACTTTCTATAAAAAAATTAAATTCTGTAAGTATTATTTAAAAGGTTGGATTCAGAAACAGACAGAATGAGAACAGTGGTGATAAACCCCAGGAAAGAATTTTGAGGAACTGACAGTGTGGGTGGTTAGAACTCCAGCTCTGATCACAACACAGCTGCTGCCACCCTCAAATAGCAGCCTGAACATTCACAGCAACTTCTTTAAAATTAATCAGCTTCTCCCTAAATGAGGTGTTGATAAATACTATCAGGGTTGTGTTTTGGATTTCCTCCTCTCTTGCTACCCCAGGATTCTGCAGATAATTGCACTCCTTAAAAGAAAAGAAAAAGAAAAACAACAGGGAGAATTTTTGGGTGGGTGCTCAGGCATTTTCAGGGCTGCTTTGCCCCTGTTCTCTATATAGCAGCACTATATAAAGGCCTTTTCCATTTATTCAGTCAGTGTAAAACTGGGCAGAAGAATCCAGATTGTATCACACTTTTTTTTTTTAGTGGATATGATTTTTTAATGGAAATGCCATTTTATCATGTGTGTTTATCATGTGCCATTTTTATCACTTAAAAATAGAAAACTTACATTTGTTAAGGATGAAAGAGGCAGTTCCATGACATTCCTCAAAGTCATTATTTCACTTTGAAAATGGCTCTCAAATCAGATTTTTTTTTCTCTAAAGCTTGAAGCAGAACACTGTGCCACCCTTGCTTAAAGATTTGCTCCTGTTATGAGCAGAGGGAAACAAGAATTCTGTTTGGGTTTGGGATTTTCCCCAGTCCCTGTGAATGGAGCAGGCTGTTTGCTGCACTTCTCTTTGCTCTGCTCCAGGAGTTTGGTGTGTTTAACAATGTGCTGTATCCCAAATTTTGGCTCTTTGCTGGAAATCTCTGTAGCTTTTCCCACTTCTCAGGTTGCCCAGAGAAGCTGTGGCTGCCCCATCACTGGGAGTGTCCAAGGCCAGGTTGGACAAGGCTTGGAGCAACCTGGGCTGGTGGGAGGTGTCCCTGCCCATGGCAGGGGGTGGAATTGAGTGATCTTTAAGGTCCCTTCCAACCCAAACCATTCTGGGATTCTGGGATTCAGAACTTGCAGAGCTTTTGATTCCTGTGTCTAGTGTCATCTCCTGCCAAAAAAGAAAGAATAACCTGATGGGCCACAACACAACAGAGCCAGCCTTAAACTGAGCCCCTAATTGCCATCTCTTCTTCTGCCTCAGCTGTGTCTGTGCTTCTGGAAGGTACTAAAAGGATTTTTTTGGAACTGTTTTGTCCATGGATGGTGGCAAAATTAATGTTGCTGCTCTGTGGGCAAAATGTTCCCCAGGTGTCCTTGTGCAATGACTTCATGGATTTGAGAGCTGTAAGAAGTGCCCCATCCCCTGGTTGTCAGTACAGGGCAGACCTGAACCCTTTCCTGTGGGAGCAAGTGAATAACAGCTACAAAGGCAGGGAATTCTGAACTGAATCCAGCCTGGTTTCATGGGCACACACATGTGGACAGACCTCCAGCACAATCACAGAATGGTTTGGGTTGGAAGGGACCTTAAAGTTCCTCCAGGTCCACCTCCTGCCATGAGCAGGGACACCTCCCACTGTCCCAGGTTGCTCCAAGCCCCCTCCAGCCTGGCCTGGAACACTCCCAGGGATGGGGAGCCCTCAGCTCTCTGGGCACAGTCAGTGTTTGTCTCTGGCTCTGGGCAGGGATTGTTGCAGTGTCTCTGAAGGGTTTATGTTGCAGTGTAAGGACCTGCTGTGGCTGTGCCCTGGCAGAGCTCAGGTCTGAGGCTCACAGGGCCTTTGCTGCTGTTGAATTGGCTTCTTAAACAAATCCACATTATTTTTTTGCCTAATGAGGCTGTGCTGACCTTCTGCTGTGGTGATTCCTGCATTGTGCTGAGGTGGTTGGTTGACATGTCTCTTCTCATTCCTCCTCCAACCTTCTGGGTCTTTTTGACAGCTGCGAAGTGAGAAGGAGACAAGGAATAAGCTGATTGATGCTGACATGAATGGGAAGCCTCAGAGCAGACTCTTCACCAAGTAAGTCCCTCTTTGAGAAGGAGCTGCCCAGAGAGGGATGGGAG